>NC_054701.1:92230994-92448494 GCF_016097555.1 Gigantopelta aegis
GACTATGAATATGGGACTGTATGAACTACAACCTTATAGACTATGAATATGGGACTGTATGAACTACAACCTTATAGACTATGAATATGGGACTGTATGGGACTGTATGAACTACAACCTTATAGACTATGAATATGGGACTGTATGAACTACAACCTTATAGACTATGAATATGGGACTGTATCGACTACAACCTTATAGACTATGAATATGGGACTGTATGAACTACAACCTTATAGACTATGAATATGGGACTGTATGAACTACAACCTTATATACTATGAATATGGGACTGTATGAACTACAACCTTATAGACTATGAATATGGGACTGTATGAACTACAACCTTATAGACTATGAATATGGGACTGTATGAACTACAACCTTATACTATGAATATGGGACTGTATGAACTACAACCGTATAGACTATGAATATGAATATGGGACTGTGTCCTACAACCTTATAGAATATGGGACTGTGTCGACTACTACCAACTGTATGATCAAATCTAATCCCATAGACGACAATAGTAACATATGTGGCTAAAACTCCTACCTGTAACGTATCAATCGACATAAACGCCACGGATATAAATACTACCACCCCTCTCACTTAAAGTGAATCAGAAAAAATTGGGGGTCAAGCTGCTCGTTTCTGCGTTAAAGGGTAGCGTCTACGACTACCCTAGTTCCGCACAAAATTCGAGTACTTTGTTTTACAGGTACCCCCATACATGTTTCAAGCACAAGGCTACTTGACACATTGGTACTAGATGAAATAAAATAGCTTCTTTTTTTTTTACCCAGATGAAACTATTATTTTTTTACAACCAACACACTCACATTTATAACCAATCAGAGGACTTGTGGTGTTCACTTCTGTATCAAAAGTTGGGTGCACCTCGAACTTTGACCCAGCCGGAAGTTATTTGGTTTAGTACTACCTATACTGATAACATACATTTTTCAAAAATTGTCCAGCTGTGTGTCTTTATGACAACCAGGATCTGGTGTATTCTGACATAAACTGACAACCTCACTGAAACTGTTGTTTCTACAGTAAAAGAAATGTTTTATTTAATGACGCACTCAACACATTTTATTTACGGTTATATGGCGTCAGACATATGGTTACGGACCACACAGAGTTTGAGAGGAAACCCGCTCTCGCCACTACATGGGCTACTCTTTCCGATTAGCAGCAAGGCATCTTTTATTTGCGCTCCCCACAGGTAGGATAGCACAAACCATGGCCTTTGTTGAACCAGTTATGGATCACTGGTCGGTGCAAGTGGTTTACACCTACACATTGAGCCTTGCGAAGCACTCACTCAGAGTCGATATCTGGATTAAAAATCCCATGCCTCGACTGGGATCCGAACCCAGTACCTACCAGCCTGTAGACCGATGGCCTAACCACGACGCCACCGAGGCCGGTGTGTTTCTACAGTGCAACCTAATATAATGCACACCTCAAACGGCATATATACTGCATATAGTTTTCTACAAATGCAATATGTCATATATCACCTAATATAACTGGGTACTGTAATAAAAATATGTGATATTTTTCAAATCACATACTTTCAGAATTTGATAACTTTGCAAAATAGATCAGGTCACTGACATGTAAACAAACATACTAGGTGACACACCCGAATGGACGTATGCATTAACAATCATCAAAGAAAAACGGTTTAAAAGCAACTTTACACTGAAAGCTCTCCAGCGTCGTGACCGTTCAAAACAATATGTTGTAGCACACGCCTGTCATGAGCGCAAGTGTCGGCTCTTGCCGGCTCTTCCGTCCAGGACAGGACACGTTTGAGGGCAAAGTACCTTTGAAAATGTAAAATGAAAGTGAAAGTTACTACAGACCAGCTCAGCGAGGATGGGCATCATGATGGTGGCAATGGCGCCGTTGCTGGTCACCTCAGTGAAGAACGAGATCATGTAGCAGATAATGAGCAGCATCAGCCACGGGTTGAGGTCCTTGAACACCAGCAAAAACGTGCCCACCTGGGCAGACAGCCCTGTTTTCTGAAAGGAAAGGAGTGTTATTCGTATAACGACACCTCAACGCATTTGCAGACTAATGCTAGGGTCAGACTACCAACTGCCATTATATAGTTGGCCAACTTCTTGCTGTCACGACATCTACAACTGTCCAGTCTGAGCGCTCTTACAACTCGATTATCGTCGTACAACTCATTGGTTGTTAATCTGAGCACTCCCATTGTAAGTCGGGAGTTGGGGAAATCAGTCGAGTTGGCCAACTTTGTCGTGACAGTTCACAGTCTAACACTAGCATAACATGATTATCGAGAGAGAGAAAGAAAGGGAAACTTACTGCCGCTACACAGGTTATGCCTAATGATAAAGCAGCAAGGCATCCTTTTATATGTACTTTCCAACAGACAGGACAGTACAAACCACATATTTTGATATTCCAGTCGTTTTGGGGTTTTTTGTTAAGAACAATTGTACATTTGTTTAACAACACCACTATTAAGTACTGGTCATTACTCAAATTAATTAGTCAAATATTTGATAATACTGAAAGTCTGTCTTCGGAGGAAGCCCGCTACATTTTTCAGTTAGCAGCTAGGGATTTTTTTTTTAGAAGAAGGGTTCTTATACAATTACCGACACAGTCTTCACACATAGACACTATGATAGACTAGAGCAAGAGTACGTATACAATTACCGGTATAGTCTACACACACAGACATGTGGTGGGTAGCCAGTTCCGCCACTTAGACTGACCAACGTTTTCACAAACATTGTCATTATGAGCAAGATGCCTTTACCCCAAGGGTAGAATATAATTATTGTTTTCTTAACAACGGCGAGAAGTGTCCTTTTAAGACGGGTGGTCGAGATATATAGTGTCCTTCATAAAAAACAAATACTCGGTATATATAGACGTATATATATATATATATAAAGTGCCCGCACTGCATAGATGAGAGAGAGAGAGAGAAATAGAGAGAGAGAGAGAGCCCTTGAGAGAGAGAGAGAGAGAGAGAGAGAGAGAGAGAGAGAGAGAGAGAGAGAGAGAGAGAGAGAGAGAGAGAGAGAGAGAGAGAGAGAGACAGAGACGCACACACACAAACATGTACACACAAACACTGTATACTATTTGTGACAATGATTTGAAATGACCTTACTCTGGCAGCCTTAGCGAGCGCTAAGCCTCCTCCCAGCAGCAGATACAACGACCACGGCATCTTCTCGTGAACGTTCTTCCAGTTCAGAATAGGAATAAACCGACTCTTCGTCGTATCTATGGAAAATGGTCATAATAATCATAACATCATCATCATCATCGTCACCACCACTACCACCATTATCATCATCATAATCATCACCACCACCACCACGATCATTATCGTCACCACCACCATCATCATCATCACCGCCACGATCATCATCACCACCACTACCACCATCATCATATCATCATCACCATCACTACCACCACCATGATCCTCATCATCACCACCACTATCACCATCATTATCATCATCACCATCACTACCACACCTATTATTATCATCTTCATCACTACCACCACCACCACCACCATCATGATCACTACCACCATTATTCTCATCATCATCATTCTCATTATCATCAATACAATACAATACAATCTTTATTGCAACACTTGTATGATTACACTGTTTAAGAGGACAGATTCCCATTTTAAAAAAACGAAAGAGAAAGCAAACGTATGAACTAGTTATAACAACAGCAAACAACAGATTTAATACACATCTGCATCCACATGCCACATATATATAAATATACATACACACATGTACCCATCCACATTCAGGCACACGCGCATTTACATTCACACACACACACACACACACACACACACACACACACACACACACACACACACACACACACACACACACACACACACACACACACACACACACACACACACACACACACACCGACACACACAATAATATGACAATATGGTAACGATCTGCCAAACAGCTAATGTTATATACAAAATAACCAACTCATTTGACTCGGGCAATGAGAAAAGGTTATTATGTGTATTTTCCATTATGGGACATGTTCATATAAATGGATTTCACTCGCTATTTTTATACGACATAATTTGCAAAGTCTGAATTCTCTAGCAACATTTTTGGAACGTCTTCCCGGTGAGTGGCAGGTAAGGAAGTGGGTGTCTTTCCGGTGAGTGACAGGTAAGGAAGGGTGTGTTTTCCCGGTGAGTGGCAGGTAAGGAAGGGTGTGTCTTCCCGGTGAGTGACAGGTAAGAAAAGGTGTGTCTTCCCGGTGAGTGGCAGGTAAGGAAGGGTGTGTCTTCCCGGTGAGTGGCAGGTAAATAAAGGTGTGTCTTCCCGGTGAGTGGGAGGTAAGGAAGGGTGAGTCTTCCCGGTGAGTGGCAGATAAGTAAGGGTGTGTCTTCCCGGTGAGTGGCAGGTAAGTGGGAGGTAAGGAAGGGTGAGTCTTCCCGGTGAGTGGCAGATAAGTAAGGGTGTGTCTTCCCGGTGAGTGGCAGGCAAGGAAGTGGGTGTCTTTCCGGTGAGTGACAGGTAAGGAAGGGTGTGTCTTCCCGGTGAGTGGCAGGTAAGGAAGGGTGTGTCTTCCCGGTGAGTGGCAGGTAAGGAAGGGTGTGTCTTCCCGGTGAGTGACAGGTAAGAAAAGGTGTGTCTTCCCGGTGAGTGGCAGGTAAGTAAGGGTGTGTCTTCCCGGTGAGTGGGAGGTAAGGAAGGGTGAGTCTTCCCGGTGAGTGGCAGATAAGTAAGGGTGTGTCTTCCCGGTGAGTGGCAGGTAAGAAAATGTGTGTCTTCCCGGTGAGTGGCAGATAAGTAAGGGTGTATCTTCCCGGTGAGTGACAGGTAAGAAAAGGTGTGTCTTTCCGGTGAGTGGCAGGTAAGAAAAGGTGTGTCTTCCCGGTGAGTGGCAGGTAAGGAAGGGTGTGTCTTCCCGGTGAGTGGCAGGTAAGTAAGGGTGTGTCTTCCCGCTGAGTGGCAGGTAAGGAAGGGTGTGACTTCCCGGTGAGTGGCAGATAAGTAAGGGTGTGTCTTCCCGGTGAGTGGCAGGTAAGGAAGGGTGTGTCTTCCCGGTGAGTGACAGGTAAGAAAAGGTGTGTCTTCCCGGTGAGTGGCAGGTAAGGAAGGGTGTGTCTTCCCGGTGAGTGACAGGTAAGAAAAGGTGTGTCTTCCCGGTGAGTGGCAGGTAAGGAAGGGTGTGTCTTCCCGGTGAGTGGCAGGTAAGTAAGGGTGTGTCTTCCCGGTGAGTGGCAGGTAAGGAAGGGTGTGTCATACGGGTGAGTGGCAGTTTACCTATAGACAGACAAAGTATATGGTAGCAGTGATGACTGTCAAAACGTGCTTTGTGTAAAATAAGATTTTAATTCAGATCCGTGTTTACACATTGGGCCAATTACAACTAGACTACTCATTAGTGGTTATACCTCATATTGTCTAATGCGACCAGACCTGTTAGAGAGCTAAGCAATATATCAAATGCGAATAATCGAGAACTAAGCTTACCACCATAATAAAACAATTTAAAAAAAAAGGAAAACAAAGAAAAAAAAACTTACCATCTGGTTTTCTGAAGCAAAAGATATTTGGCAGTGACGATGGAATAATGAACAGCAATAAACCAATAAAGATCGAAGGCGTCGAGGCGCTGACATATCTGTAATGGACAGATGATATTGACGTGGTTTGATACAAACAACACTTGTAATAGACAACATATGCTATTGGCATGGTCTGATATAGACAACACCTGTACTGACACAGCTGATATTGACATAGTCTGGTGTAGACACCACCTGTACTGACACATATCACATTGGCATGATCTGATATAGACAACACCTTTACTAACATACTGAAATATACATCTGAGCTGATATAGACGCACTGATATAAACACTGATATTGACATAGACAGTTGTCTGATACTGACAAACTCTGTACTTAATTATTCATCATCACCCGTACTGCCATAGACACTTAAATGTAAAGGTTAACTTTATAAATACAACAGATTAAAGTTAAGTTAAAACCACACAAAAAATGTTTTGCCCAATATTAGTGATATATCAGGAGATGACTTTACGTTTGTTTCCATTTCCTATAAATATCATTTCAAATTTAATAATAATAATATATATATATATATATATATATATATATATATATATATATATACATACATACATACATATATATACATATACGTATATATACATATATATACACACACACATATATAGATATATATATATATATATATATATATATATATATATATATATATATATATATATATATATATATACTTTTTGGCTTTAAGGAAAACGTTTGTTTTGTTTAACGACACCACTAGAGCACATCTTAGAAAACTTGTTAAAACTGATTTGAGGGGGGTTCAAAGGGGAGCTCTTCTTCCCTCCCTTAGGCAGGCCAACTTAAACCTGTCCATTGTCAACGTGACAGTCTGGGCGAACGGTTTCTTGGACATTCTCTTTGGGCGCCCCACGGGGGTGGACACTATTAGAGTGAAGAGGGTGGTGCATCGACTACTTCCGTTTATACTTAAACCACTAAAATGCGCCAGGTGCCAGAAATGGGGTCACTCAGCCAAAAAATGTAGGTCCACCAAGGAGCACCCAATCTGTTTTAGGTACGGATCGGCCCACCCCAAGAGGTCCCCCGAAAATCCCTGCACCCGACCAATGTCGTGTACAAATTGTAGGGGTGATCATTGCACTCATGACAGGGAGTGCCCGGACCATAGGAAGGCGATTCGCATCTTGGCGGAGAGACGTGCTCCCACGGGTGGGTCTACTAGGGGTGTACCTATCCCCCACCCCCAGGACACAGCAGCTGTCGGAAATAACGCTAGAAAGACTGAGTCGGTACAAACTCCGACTCAGTACTTTCAACATAATACATATGCAGGCGCAACCTCTGGGACACCAAATGTTTTAACTTCTGACCATGAGATAACGGCTCTCGATCTTGTAAGAGTTATTTCGGGCCTTTTTTTACTAGAGAGCTGCCAAAAGTCCCATACGAAACTTATCAACTGGATGACATTATTGTAGCCTCTAGAGATGCCTGCGATGTACTAAATCACCACCTGTCCATCAGGGTTGACCCCAAAGCCATTGAGAAAAGAACTATCAATTGGTATAGGGCTAAACTCATGTTGGATATAGAAGACCGAAGCAACACCAGCGTGGACTAACTTAATCGTTTTTTTCTGAACTGGAATTGCTTCGGACTTCATAATGACGGCACAAATAAATACTAAAGTCAATAATAATAATAATATTAGAGCAAATAAATATAATAATAAATATGTTGTTGACAGGCAAAAGGGGCTTAGCATTTTTCAGTGGAATGTCAGAGACCTCAAGGCAAATGGACCAGAGCTAAAAAAAAAAATGGAAACTAATACTGGCATTGACGTAATTGCTATTCAAGAGACCTATATAGCTAATTTAACAGATAAAAATAAAAATAATAAATTATTTACAGTTTTTAAAATTGCAGGTTACACGGGTCTCTTTTACAATTGCAGCAATACCTTTAGGGTGGTGTAGCTACCTTCGTCAAAAATGGTATCTCCCACTCTCGGATACCGACCATGGTGGGTCATCCATTGATCGAGTCGTTGGGGGTATCACTTCACACAGTAAGCGGGGACTTAAATATTTTTCATTTTTATATTCATCCCACTACATCGGGACAAACACTAAAGTTAAATAATTTCTTAACAACTATTGGTAACTACAATGTAAACGTTATAATTGTAGGTGATTTTAATTGTAGAAATATTCTTTGGGGGTCAAAGGTTACCAATATGCAAGGCCGAACTATTGAAAATCTAATGGACAGATTAGATTTGGCCTGATTAAATGATGGTACTTGTACCTTCTTATCCGATTCCACCAACACTTGGTCATGTTTGGACATTACTTTGGCTTCAGGTGCCATTGCGGCGAAATGTGAGTGGGAGGTACTTGATGACTTAGGCAGTGATCACCTCCCCATTAAAACAACTTATAATGGTTCAGATGTAAACGATAATAATAATGGCAAAAGTAAAAGAAAATGGAATTTAAATAGAGCTAACTGGGACAAATTTGGACACGTATGTGCTAATCTCAACCATGAGCAGATCAAAATAAAGATATAGATAAATTTAATAATAATTTAATTAATAGTATTATTAATATAGCCGACAAAACTATTCCTGTCTGTTCTAATAGAAATAAAAGTAATTAATTCGGTCCCCTGGTGGAACGAACAACATACTAAATTTAAAAAAAAATAGAAATAAATGTAGGAAAAATTTAAAATTAAATAAATCTGATGAAAATATTAAAAATTATAAAGATAGTAAATATAAATTAAAATTTAGTATATCTAAAGCAAAACCGGCCTCATGGAATCAGTTCTGTGGCTCCCTTAATCAAAGTTCAAATATACGAGAGGTATGGTCAAAGATCAAGAGAATCCAGGGGAAATCCACAAATACTAAACATAGTTTAAGTAACAATAAATTATATAAAACAAATTTAGAAAAAGCTAATGCTTTAGGAGCAATTTTTCAAAAAAATTCGGCCGCTACTAACTTTCCTCAACATTTTCAGATTACACAAATTAAAATAGAAAGGGACAGCCCTATTCCCCAGGATTCTCTCTCCTGTGATAACGAGGACACTTACAATGCACCTTTTAATTTGAAGGAAATGCTCAATGCTTTCGGTAACCGTAAAGGCACCGCTCCTGGCCCAGATAAATTTAGTTATATATTTTTGAAAAATATGCCTACCGAGACCCTTGAGCTTTTTCTTGAACTATTTAATTTAATTTGGAGCGAGGGGTATTTGCCAAAAGAGTGGAATCACGCCGAAGTGTTCCCGCTCCCTAAACCTGGTAAAGACCCCTCTGATCTAAACAATTATAGACCCATATCTTTAACATCCAGCGTCTGCAAGACTATGGAGTGCATGGTAAACAATCGCCGTATCCACTTTCTGGAGATAAAGAATTTGTTGTCTATCTACCAGAGTGGTTTTAGGAAACACCACTCTACCACTGACCACCTTGTATGTCTTCAAACTGAAATTAAAACAGCTTTTCAGAATGGACGCAAGGCGGCCGGTGTGTTTGTGGATGTAGAAAAGGCGTACGACATGGTCTGGAGACGCGGATTGTTGATTAAAACATATCAGATGGGAGTCAGAGGAAGAAGGTTTAGATTTATTAATCAGTGTTTGACAGATAGAACTTTCTCTGTAAATTTAAATGGTAACAATTCTCCCATCTTAACCTTGGAAAATGGTATACCCCAGGGCTCAGTGATAGCACCAACTCTTTTTGGAATTTTTATTAACGAATTGGCTACGGCGCTTATTACTACAAATAAAAGTATCAAGACAAGGCTCAGTGTGGGTCGCTTTGCAGACGACACTGCATTCTCGAGAATTGGAAATTCTTACGATTACCTTAAGATTGATCTCCAGTCTGATTTAAATAACTTAGATAGATGGTCAGCAGCCGGGGGGGGGGGGGGGGGGGGGGGGGGGGGGGGTGTCTGTGTTTACCAAACTAAAGTTATTATTTTTAGAAAAAATAAAATAAAACCAATTAAAGTATAAAGAAGTTATTATAGACCAGGTGCAGTCTGGCAAATTCTTAGGAGTGATCTTCGATAGTGCCCTAAATTTTGGGAACCACATTACTGAGGTAACTGACAACTACACTTACTATATTAATTTACTTAGAATGTTGCCAGGTACACCCTGGGGCGCAGACAGGAAAACAATGTTCATGGTGTTTAAGGCATTTATTGTGTCCAGCTTACAATATGGGGCCCGGTGTTTGGCTGTGCCTCACAGACTCAGCTTAGGAGGCTGAATGCAGTATATGGCAGGGCACTCACAATTATAGTGGGTGGCTCTGTCTGTACTCCATATGACAGCGTCCTGGCTGAGCTGGGCGTTCTGCCCCTAACTCTGAGAAGAATCAGGCAGGGCTTGAAATATTTAAATAAATGAAATGTTGAAATTTTAAAATGACAGTAAAGCCATCATTGTCCCTTTCATTGTCCCAACACAAACGGAAACGGTTCTAATAACAAAATTACTTTGCTTTGAAAAGGAGGCCCCATCCACCACTTCCTCCCAGGTCTCGCGTGATCCAAAGGGTAACGAGACTCACGAACAACATCGTGATGACGTATTGCACAAATCTGAAACAGATACAAATACGTTTTATCACCGAATCACATTCTTTTAAGGTAACTAATAAGACAATAAGAGCCAGAAAAAAGTTTCGTGGAGCTGTGGTGTTTGTGGAGCGTGAGTTGGAAGGGGGGGGGGGGGGGGGGGGTGCTATTAGTGATAATGTGTACAGTGTCTCACACTAAACATGAAGCTGCTCATTTATGTGAACAGTAATGTTAGGGAAATTTGAAATTGTATTACTCTGGTTCATAAGCCTTGTACGTATTTAACGTGTCTCTCTGGTTGCTTACTTACGACACTGATTCGAAAACCGTATACATGTTCAGTTGTAATCGTATACTTACGACATTTATTCTAACGTCTTGCACGTGTATCTGTGTAGTCCTATACTTGAGAAACTAGTCCTAAAGTTTTGTACGTGTATCTGTATAGTTCTATACTTACGACACTGGTCCTAAATCTTTGTACTTGTGTCTGTGTAGTCCTATACTTACGAGACCGGTTCTAAAGTTTTGTACATGTCACTGAATCAGTTGTGTACTGGTCCAAAATTCTTGTACTTATCTCTCCGTAGTCCTACACTTACGACACTGCTCCTAAAGTCATATACGTGTTTCTGTGTAGTGCTATACTTACGACGCTGGTTGTAAAGTCGTGTACATGCCTCTGTGGAGTCATATACTTACGAAACTGGTCCTAGGCTTGTACGTGTGTGACGGAACATGCTCTTATCTTTTCGCCTGTGGCGATGTTAATTGTTCTAGAGGGCTGTGTGCAGCTTGATTACGTAATACCCCAGCGCGACGGTGGTAGTCCTGCGTCCCAATACACACCCAGACCAGGTGTGGAGGCCATGTGGAGAGTGGTTACGTAATACCTCCGCGCGACCATGGTATCTCTAGCGAACTAGGCATCGATCAGTCTAGGCTTGTAAGAAAATATACCGTCTTGGTCGCTGTGGACATATACACGTCAAAAGATTCGGTCCCGCGGACTGTCTCAGGACCAGTCTGGGATTTTATAATAAATAGGGTTTTATAATAAATAGGATTTTAGATATATCGGGGAGAAACATTGGAAGTATCCAGGGGAACGGACGTGGTCCAACTGAACGAAATATATTAGTTGAGACCGGACTTGGTAAATATATATTTCTGCTCTGTTGTATAACTTTGATGTGATTGATGTGACTCTAAATATTTTAATAATGTATTATACCAATATTCTTTAGACAGTGTCTCCGGTAATCTGACGAAGTAAATTGTAGGCTTCACTGTTCTAATATTTTTATACGAGTATTTGGTCAGATAAAGCTTAGCCGGTCATCCTAGAGGACCTAGGTAAACTGTAGGTTATTGTCTTTATTGTGATATGTACCAGTATTAATCCTGTGTTACAAGGTTACTGAATGAGTATTTAAGGGTTAATTAAAAATTAACCAGTTAGGAATAGAGTTGTAATTCCTTTATTAATTAAGTTCCCCTGGCAGCGTTTCTCAATTATCACACGTGTGTGTGTTGTATCACGGTGAAGTGATTAGAATATTGTGTAAACTAGACACCTAGTGATTAACTAATTAAGTGATTAGCTCTGGGTTGTTATTATATTGTTGTTGTTAATTAACTACTGCGGCAAGTACATTTGTCAGCGTTAGAGTTAATACAGTTTCCAAAGTGTATTGTGTTTTGTTGTGTTTTCTAGTGAACTAAACGTGCTACATATATATATATATATATATATATATATATATATATATATATATATATATATATCAGATCTTATCTCTGATCACTCCTAGAGCCGGGCCACTCGGGTAGTAGCCTGCCCGATACAGAGAGATCTAATAGATATACAGTTAGGAGAGATATTTGGATAATCGTGTTTTATTCAGTTACGGGTATTATAGGATCCCCGTGACAACGTGTCTCGTTGTATTCCTATACTTACGACACTGGACATAAAGTATTGTACATATCTCTGCGTAATCCTATACATCCGACACTGGTCCTAAAGTATTGCACGTGTCTGAGTAAGTTGTTTACTTACGACACTGATCTTAAGTCTTGAATGTGTTTCTGTGTATTTCTATACTTACGACACTGGTTTTAAAGTCATGTACGTGTCTCTGTGTAGTCCTATACTTACGACACTGGCCCTAGAGTCTTGTACGTGTCTCTGAGTAAGTTGTTTACTTACGACATTGATCCTAAGGTATTGGTCATACGATATTGTACATATCTCTGCCTAGTCCTATACTTACGACACTGGTCTTAAAGTCACGTATGTGTCTCTTTCTAGTGGTCCTAAAGTCTTGTGCATGTCTCTGAGTAAGTTGTTTACTTACGACACTGATCTTAAGTCTTGAACGTATCTCTGTGTATTTCTATACTTACGACACTGGTCCTAAACTTTTGTGTCTCTTTGTAGTCCTATACTTACGACACTGGTCATAAAGACTTCTTCGTGTCTCTGTGTAGTCATATACTTATCATACTGGTCCTAAAGTATTATATGTGTCTCTGTCTATTTCTATACTTACGACACTGGTCCTAAAGTCTTGTGTCTCCTTGTAGTCCTATACTTACGACACTGGTCGTAAACACTTGTTCGTGTCTCTGTGTAATCCTATACTTACGACACTAGTCCTAAAGTCTTGTACGTGTATCTGTGTAGTCCTATACATACGACACTGGTCCTAAGGTATTGTGCGTGTATCTGTGTAGTCATATACTTACGACACTGGTTCTAAAGTTGTGTTCATGTCTCTGTGCAGTGCTATACTTACGACGCTGGTTGTAAAGTCGTGTACATGCCTCTGTGGAGTCCTATACTTACGACAATGGTCCTAATGTCTTGTGTCTCTGAGTAAGTTGTTTACTTACGACACTGGTCCTAGTCTTGTACGTGTCTCGTTGTATTCCTATACTTACGACACTGGACATAAAGTATTGTACATATCTCTGCATAATCCTATACATCCGACACTGGTCTTAAAGTCATGTACGTATCTCTGTGTATTTCTATACTTACGACACTGGTCCTAAAATCGTGTGTCTCTTTGTAGTCCTATACTTACGACACTGGTCGTAAAGACTTGTTCGTGTCTCTGTGTAGTCATATACTTTTCACACTGGTCTTAAAGTACTATATGTGTCTCTGTGCATTTCTATACTTACGACACTGGTCCTAAAGTCTTGTGTCTCTTTGTAGTCCTATACTTACGACACTGGTCGTAAAGACTTGTTCGTGTTTCTATGTAGTCCTATACTTACGACGCGGTTCCTAAAGTCTTGTACGTGTATCTGTGTATTCCTATACTTACAACACTAGTCCTAAAGTGTTGTACGTTTCTCTGTGTAGTCCTATACTTTCGACTCTGATCCTAAAGTCTTGTACGTGTATCTGTGTAGTCCTATACTTACGACACTGGTCGTAAAGAATTGATCGTGTCTCTGTGTAGTCATATACTTACGACACTGGTCCTAAAGTCGTGTGTCTCTTTGTAGTCCTATACTTACGACACTGGTCGTAAAGACACGTTCGTGTTTCTGTGTAGTCTTATAGTTACGACACTGGTCCTAAAGTCTTGTACGTGTATCTGTGTAGTCCTATATTTACGACACTGTTCATAAAGTCTTGTACGTGTCTCTGTGTAGTCCTATACTTACGACACTCGTCCTAAAGTCTTGTGCATGTATCTGTGTAGTCCTATAGTTACAACACTAGTCCTAAAGTGCTGTACGTTTCTCTGTGTAGTGTTATACTTACGACACTGGTCCTAAAGTCTTGTGCATGTATCTGTTTAGTCCTATACTTACGCCACTGGTTCTAAAGTCTTGTACGTGTCTTTGTGTAGTTCTATACT
The DNA here is from genome assembly GCF_016097555.1 of Gigantopelta aegis. Taxonomy (NCBI): domain Eukaryota; kingdom Metazoa; phylum Mollusca; class Gastropoda; order Neomphalida; family Peltospiridae; genus Gigantopelta; species Gigantopelta aegis. The sequence goes on from NC_054701.1 coordinate 92,245,135, forward strand.
TATGACACTGGTCCTAAAGTCATGTATATATCTCTGTGTAGTCCTATACTTATGACACTGGTCCTAAAGCCTTGTGCATGTTTCTGTGTAGTTATATACTTATGACACTGATCCTAAAGTCGTGTATGTATTTCTGTGTAGTCTTGTACGTGTCTCTGAGTAAGATGTTTTCTTACAAAATTGGTCCTAATTTCTTGTATGTGTCTCTGTGTAGCCATATACTTACGACACTGGTCCTAAAGTCTTGTTCATGTATCTGTGTAGTCCTATACATTGTACTTAAGACACTGGTCCTAAACTATTGTAAGCGTCTCTGTGTAGTCCCATACTTACGACACTGGTTCTAAAGTCTTGTGCATGTATATGTGTAGTCCTGTACTTACGACACTGGTCCTAAAGCCATGTACGCGTGTATGTGTAGTCCTATACTTACGACACTGTTCATAAAGTCTTGTACGTGTCTCTGTATAGTCCTATACTTACGACACTGGTCCTAAAGTCTTGTTCGTGTCTCTGTGTAGTCCTATCAATGTACTTACGACACTGGTCCTAAAGTATTGTACGAGTCTCTTTGTAGTCCTATACTTACAAAATTGGTCCTAAGTTCTTGTATGTGTCTCTGTGTAGCCCTATACTTACGACACTCGTCCTAAAGTCTTGTTCATGTATCTGTGTAGTCCTATACTCACGACACTGGTCCTAAAGTATTCTTGTTCGTGTATCTGTGTAGCCATATACTTACGACACTGGTCCTAAAGTCTTGTTCATGTATCTGTGTAGTCCTATACATTGTACTTAAGACACTGGTCCTAAACTATTGTAAGCGTCTCTGTGTAGTCCCATACTTACGACACTGGTTCTAAAGTCTTGTGCATGTATATGTGTAGTCCTGTACTTACGACACTGGTCCTAAAGCCATGTACGCGTGTATGTGTAGTCCTATACTTACGACACTGTTCATAAAGTCTTGTACGTGTCTCTGTGTAGTCCTATACTTACGACACTGGTCCTAAAGTCTTGTTCGTGTCTCTGTGTAGTCCTATCAATGTACTTACGACACTGGTCCTAAAGTATTGTACGAGTTTCTTTGTAGTCCTATACTTACAAAATTGGTCCTAAGTTCTTGTATGTGTCTCTGTGTAGCCCTATACTTACGACACTCGTCCTAAAGTCTTGTTCATGTATCTGTGTAGTCCTATACTCACGACACTGGTCCTAAAGTATTCTTGTTCGTGTATCTGTGTAGCCATATACTTACGACACTGGTCCTAAAGTCTTGTTCATGTATCTGTGTAGTCCTATACATTGTACTTAAGACACTGGTCCTAAACTATTGTAAGCGTCTCTGTGTAGTCCCATACTTACGACACTGGTTCTAAAGTCTTGTGCATGTATATGTGTAGTCCTGTACTTACGACACTGGTCCTAAAGCCATGTACGCGTGTATGTGTAGTCCTATACTTACGACACTGTTCATAAAGTCTTGTACGTGTCTCTGTGTAGTCCTATACTTACGACACTGGTCCTAAAGTCTTGTTCGTGTCTCTGTGTAGTCCTATCAATGTACTTACGACACTGGTCCTAAAGTATTGTACGAGTCTCTTTGTAGTCCTATACTTACAAAATTGGTCCTAAGTTCTTGCATGTGTCTCTGTGTAGCCCTATACTTACGACACTCGTCCTAAAGTCTTGTTCATGTATCTGTGTAGTCCTATACTCACGACACTGGTCCTAAAGTATTCTTGTTCGTGTATCTGTGTAGCCATATACTTACGACACTGGTCCTAAAGTCTTGTTCATGTATCTGTGTAGTCCTATACATTGTACTTAAGACACTGGTCCTAAACTATTGTAAGCGTCTCTGTGTAGTCCCATACTTACGACACTGGTTCTAAAGTCTTGTGCATGTATATGTGTAGTCCTGTACTTACGACACTGGTCCTAAAGCCATGTACGCGTGTATGTGTAGTCCTATACTTACGACACTGTTCATAAAGTCTTGTACGTGTCTCTGTATAGTCCTATACTTACGACACTGGTCCTAAAGTCTTGTTCGTGTCTCTGTGTAGTCCTATCAATGTACTTACGACACTGGTCCTAAAGTATTGTACGAGTCTCTTTGTAGTCCTATACTTACAAAATTGGTCCTAAGTTCTTGTATGTGTCTCTGTGTAGCCCTATACTTACGACACTCGTCCTAAAGTCTTGTTCATGTATCTGTGTAGTCCTATACTCACGACACTGGTCCTAAAGTATTCTTGTTCGTGTATCTGTGTAGCCATATACTTACGACACTGGTCCTAAAGTCTTGTTCATGTATCTGTGTAGTCCTATACATTGTACTTAAGACACTGGTCCTAAACTATTGTAAGCGTCTCTGTGTAGTCCCATACTTACGACACTTGTTCTAAAGTCTTGTGCATATATATGTGTAGTCCTGTACTTACGACACTGGTCCTAAAGCCATGTACGCGTGTATGTGTAGTCCTATACTTACGACACTGTTCATAAAGTCTTGTACGTGTCTCTGTGTAGTCCTATACTTACGACACTGGTCCTAAAGTCTTGTTCGTGTCTCTGTGTAGTCCTATCAATGTACTTACGACACTGGTCCTAAAGTATTGTACGAGTCTCTTTGTAGTCCTATACTTACAAAATTGGTCCTAAGTTCTTGTATGTGTCTCTGTGTAGCCCTATACTTACGACACTCGTCCTAAAGTCTTGTTCATGTATCTGTGTAGTCCTATACTCACGACACTGGTCCTAAAGTATTCTTGTTCGTGTATCTGTGTAGTCATATACTTATGGCACTGGTCCTAAAGTCTTGTACGTGTCTCTGAGTAAGTTGTTTTCTTACAAAATTGGTCCTAAATTATTGTATGTGTCTCTGTGTAGCCCTATACTTACGACACTGGTTCTAAAGTCTTGTTCATGTATCTGTGTAGTCCTATACAATGTACTTACGACACTGGTCCTAAAGTATTGTAAGTGTCTCTGTGTAGTCCTATACTTACGACACTGGTTATAAAGTTTTATACATGTATCTGTGTAGTCCTATATTTACGACACTGTTCATAAAGTCTTGTACGTGTCTCTGTGTAGTCCTATACTTACGACACTGGTCCTAATGTCTTGTACGTGTCTCTGTTTAGTCCTATACTTACGACACTGGTCCTAAAGTCTTGTACGTGTCTCTGTGTAGTTCTTTACTTCCACTGATCCTAAAGTCTTGTACGTGTCTCTGTGTAGTCCTATACTTACGACACTGGTCCTAAAGTCTTGTACGTGTCTCTGTGTAGTTATTTACTTCCACTGATCCTAAAGTCTTGTACGTGTAACTGTGTAGTCCTATACTTACGACACTGGTCCTAAGTCTTGTACGTGTATCTGTGTAGTCCTATACTTACGACACTGGTCCTAAGTCTTGTACGTGTATCTGTGTAGTCCTATACTTACGACACTGGTCCTAAGTCTTGTACGTGTCTCTGTGTAGTCCTATACTTACGACACTGGTCCTAAAGTCTTGTACGTGTCTCTGTGTAGTTATTTACTTCCACTGATCCTAAAGTCTTGTACGTGTCTCTGTGTAGTCCTATACTTACGACACTGGTCCTAAAGTCTTGTACATGTCTCTGTGTAGTTATTTACTTCCAGTGATCCTAACGTCTTGTACGTGTCTCTGTGTAGTCCTATACTTACGACACTGGTACTAAGTCTTCTTGTTCATGTCTCTGTGCAGTCCTATACTTATGGCACTGGTCCTAAAGTCTTGTACCTGTGTCTGTGTTGTTCTATACTTACGACACTGGTCCTAAATTCGTGTTTGTGTCTCTGTGTATTCCTATACTTACGACATTGGTCCTAAAGCTTTGTATTGGCGGAGCATGACTTTTCTCACATGTTTAGCAGTTGTCTCATTCCCCTTCTTAGCGAAACACGAGAAGCATCTAAAAATAAAACACGCCTTCTCAGAGTACTGATAAAGCAAGACACATTTTCATATCTCCTCAGTTCAAGGGCCATAACTTACAAAAAATAGGTAAATCACGATACAAGTCCAATTTTATTTGTAATTCTACGTGATAAAGCTACACACAGAATTTCGGGTCAATATTTTGATGCATTGCAAAAAGAAATGTCGAGAAAACGATATGTGGGACAGACGGATAGACAGAGAAACCGATAGGGGACTACTTTACAAGCATTCTGAGAGTACTTCTAAAGTAAAAAACGTTTGGTTTGTTTAACGACACCACTAGAGCAAATTAATTTATTAATCGTCTACTATTGTATGTCAAACGTTTGCTAATTTTGACATATAGTCTTAGAAAGGAAACCCGTTACATTTTCCCATTAGTAGCAAGGGATCTTTTATATCCACCATCCCATAGACAGGACAGCACATACCACGGCATTTGGTACACCAGTCGTGGTGTACTGGCTGGGACAAGAAATAGCCCAATGGGCCCACCGACGGAGATCGACCCCACATCGACCGCGCACCAAGCGATCGTTTTACCACTGGGCTACATTCCGTCAAACTGCTACGGCAATAATGTCGTCTACTGGATCCCACTCATGTTCTGCTAAGTTTCATTTCTGACAAAGTTATGGCCCTTGAAAAAACTGTCTTGAAAGTGGAACTTTATCTGGCCATATCCCTGTGAAAAGTGAATAAATTCCAACGACACTGATACTTGATACGTAACTCTACATGATAAAACTATGTGCAACCTTTCGGCTCTATATCCTCAGTCTTAGCGGACAAATGAAGGAAATGTTTTATTTAACGACGCACTCAACTCATTTCATTTACGGTTATATGGCGTCGGACATATGGTCATGGACCACACAGATATAAAGGGAGGAAACCCGCTGTCGCCACTTCATGGGCTACTCTTTTTCGATTAGCAGCAAGGGATCTTTTATGTGCACTATCCCATAAGCAGGATAGTACATACCACGGCCTTTGATGTGCCAGTCGTGGTGCACTGGCAGGAGCGAGAAATAGTCTAATGGGCCCACCGACGGGGATCAATCCCAGACCGACCGCGCATCAAGCAATCGCTTTACCACTGGGCTACGTTTCCTCCCCACCCCCAGCGAATAAATTCTGAAAATTTATATGTCGAACAGACAGACAGACAGAAGAGCAGTCAGAAAGACGGAAACGAAAATATAATCCCATCTGTTATTAATCATATTAACACGGTTAGGGTTTAAGCTCCGGAATATGTGATGACACTTTACTGTGGGGTGGGGGTGGAGGTGGGGGCGAGTGTCCCGAAGGGATTTCCTCTAACATTTTTAGTATATTGATTTCTTCATAAGTGCTATGTGTAGCAAATAACACCAATGCTAAAGAAACTAATCACATATTTAGATAAAACCGCTTAATGATAACCCCACAAGTAATGAACCTCCCAAGAATACAAGCATTCTAAAACAATACATATCCCATATCGGGCCCCACACATATTCATATCACCTAGTTCAAGGGTCATAACTGTGAAATATGGATAAATGCCATTTGTTGATAGAGTTATATCCCTTGATTAACCATCCATATAAATCAAACTGAATCTGGCCTCGGTGGTGTCGTGGTTAAGCCATCGGACATAAGGCTGGTAGGTATTGATTTCGCAGCCCGATACCGGCTCCCACCCAGAGCGAGTTTCAACGACTCATTTGGGTAGGTGTAAGACCAGTACACCATCTTTTCTCTCATTAACCACTAACAACTAACTCACTGTCCTGGACAGACAGCCCACATAGCTGACGTGTGTGCCAAGGACAGCGTGTTTGAACCTTAATTGGATAAAAGCACAAAACTAAGTTAAAATGAAATGGTCGTAACTCGGTGGTGTCGTGGTTAACCCACCGGACTTAGGCTGGTACGTAGGTACTAGGTTTGCAGTCCGGTACGGGCTCCCGCCCAGAGCGAGTTTTAACGACCCAATGGACCACTACACCCTCTTCTCTCCCACTAACCACTAATATAACAACTAACCCTTCTGTCCTGGACACACAGCATAGATAGTTGAAGTGTGTGCACAGAACAGCGTGCTTGAACCTTAACTGGATATAAGCACGAAAATAATTTGAAATTAATGTCAAAAATAGGTAAATCTCAATATCTTGAAGCCTTGCAAACAAAAATGTTCGGAAAAGTATTTGTGGGACATATTCTGAGATAGACAGACAGACAGGCAGACAGGCAGACAGCTAGACAAACAGACAGAAGGACGGAGAAAACCCCCCATATAGTCCCCTCCGATTGGACCGGTAGGGGACTAAAACGTTTATTTTATACATATGTATGCTCTCTCTCTCTCTCTCTCTCTCTCTCTCTCTCTCTCTCTCTCTCTCTCTCTCTCTCTCTCTCTCTCTCTCTCTCTCTCTCTCTCACTCTCTCCCTCTAGGTGTGTGCATGTGAGTGAGTGAGTATATCTTGCTTACGAGCTTCTGAGGAAGAATATCTGTAACCAGACCCACAGCACGATGAGAATGATGAACGAGAGCGGAAGTCCGTAGATCAGCCACGTGGCGAACGTGATCGGGTTGGTCGCGTTATACTGTTCAAACAACCTGCAAGTATATAATAACATACACGTGACGTCATACTGTTCAAACACACCGCAAGTACAATGTACACGTGACGTCATACTGTTCAAACACACCGCAAGTACAATGTACACGTGACGACATACTGTTCAAACACACTGCAAGTACAGTACACGTGACGTCATACTGTTAAAACACACTGCAAGTACAATGTACACGTGACGTCATACTGTTCAAACACACCGCAAGTACAATGTACACGTGACGACATACTGTTTAAACACACTGCAAGTACAACACTGACGTCATACTATTCAAACACTACAAGTAAAACATACACGTAACGTCATACTGTTCAAACAAACTGCAACTAAAACATTGACGTTATCAGGGCCGTACCCTCGGGTGGGGGTGGGTAGGGGGGGGGGGTAGTTGCCCCCCTGAGAATATCACTTGGTGTTTTTTTACTCCAGAAAATAGCATACACATATCAGGGTTTAATGTGTATAGTGTTTCATTTGTTTATAAAAGGTACTATCCCCCACCCTCTAGGATTTTGATCAGGGTACGACCCTGGTCATACTGTTCAAACACTGCAAGTACATCATATACATGATGGCATGCTGTTCAAACACGCTGACGGTACAACATACACATGACGTCATACTGTGTAAACACTGCAAGTACACCTCTGACGTCATACTGTTCACACACACACACACACACACACACACACAGAGTACAACATACACGTGACGTCATAATGTTTAAACACACTGCAAGTACAACACCGACGTCATACTGTTGAAACACGCTGCAAGAACAACATACACGTGACGTCATACTGTTGAAACACTTCAAAACAACATATACGTGGCGTCATACTGTTCAAACACGCTGCATGAACAACATACACGTGACACTATACTGTTCAAACACACTTCAAAACAACATACACGTGATGTAAAGCCTCTTCAAACACACTGTAAGAACAACATAAACGACAAGTCTTACTGTTTCAAAACATTGCAAGTACACCATGTGTGACGTCAGACTGTTCAAACACACTGCAAGTACAACATTGACGTCAGACTACTATAACACTGCAAATACAACATTGACGTCATACTACTAATATTCAAACACACTGCAAGAACAACATACACGTGGCGTCATACTGTTCAAACACACTGCAAGTACAACATTGACGTCATACTATTCAAACATGCTACAAGAACAACATACACGTGGCGTCATACTGTTTAAACACACTGCAAGTACAACATTGACGTCATACTATTCAAACATGCTACAAGAACAACATACACGTGGCGTCATACTGTTCAAACACACTACAAGTACAACATCGACGTCATACTATTCAAACATGCTGCAGGAACAACATACACGTGGCGACATAGTGTTCAAACACAATTCAAGAACAGCATACACGTAAGGTCATACTTTTCAAACACTGCAAGTACACCATTGACGATATCTTGTTCAAATACACCGCAAGAACAACATACACGTGACGTCATACTATTGAAACACAGTAAGAACATACACGTGACGTAATACTATTAAAAAACTGCAAGTACAACATTCGAAACAATTCCAATGACTGGTATATCAACCACTATTGTGTATTCTTGTTTTATGCAAAATTACATAAACAGGCCTAAAAAAAATGCAAAAATAATCAATTAGTTTGTGGTCACTCACCTGACGCAAAATTTTATTCTGTGTAACCTATTGTCCGTTTGCACGTTAAATTTATGACATCATTCACATAAATATAACAGGTTATGCAAAAGGAAAATGTGTTATGGTAATGAAGATTTATTGGGTTACCTGGTAATTTTCAGAGGCCTTTATAAATATCCTTTGCTGCACTTTTCCTATACGGGTATCTAAACACTGACTGTAAAAGATACCTGATACAAATAGCCTATGTGCCAACTTCAGGATTATTTTTTATTTAGACCAAGTGTCAGAAATACCAAATGTTAGACACTAATACTAAAGTACATGTACCTAAAGTTTAAAATGTGCCGATATGCCTTTAAAAAATTTGATATTTTTTTCATGAGATGTTGTATTGAATGCCTTAGTCAAAACAAAACAAAAAGGTAAGAAGTGTGAATATGTCAGAAGTTGAAGTTTGTGAGATCAAATGAACATTCATATAGTAAAAACATGCTCCTGTTCTTTAAATGACTGCGAACTAGCCCATTTGACGGTCCCCCCCCCTCCTCCCCCACTATAAGCCATTAAATAATGGTAATAACATAGACATGAAGTAGGGTTTTATCACAAAGACTCCAATATTCAGCACCAGTTCACCTGTTGTTTGTGTAACCAAAGTACAACACGCTAAATCGAACAGGCAAAATCCTATCGCATGTCAGTGACTGTTGTTAATCTGTATATTGTCCAATTATTAGGCCACGTCAACTTATGGTCATTAAAACCTCCACAGATGACGCATAAAGACCCCCAAACACAAACAAACAATTAGCTTAAGAATATGATGAGACATTTTTATAAGTGTGGACTTTTTATAATTGAAATATTTGCTTAATTTCTCAAATGGTCTGTGTCATTCTCTTTTGTAGATTTTATCACTTCCCTGTGTTACTTCATTGCTTCACAAACTGTGTGTGGCTGGTTGGTGTGGGGTTTTTTTTGGGTGTGTATATGGATATGTATGTATCGAGTTTAACTGATATTTTGTTCCCATACGAATTCAGTATGACGGATGTCGAGGTGCGTGCATGTCCCGTCTGACACACGTTTACAGTGGTGACCGTGACCTTGCTGATTGTTACTGATCATCATAACACAGCTGGCATGGCTAGACTCAACTTGATCCGGATGATGCAACTCATATCAGGAAATATGATAGAAATTTGTTTCACATTTTAATCCAGATTCTTTCCGCAACGCTAATTCTTAATCAAAACCCCTAAAACCTGATCCTGGAGTGGTTTAAATGTTTTAACCTAAAACTCATATTAAAATGATGTGAATGATTTATCTGTACATGGTAATTGACCTGTCATAGACAAAATATCTTAAATAGTATGATACATCTGGAAAACTTGCAAAAAGATAATAGTAATTTATTTGTATACTAAAAGGCAAAAGTTATTGTAACATGGATTGTTTGGAGTAATAAATTTGTGAATGGATTTATGGATGTAAACCAGAAACAGCTCGAAGAAATGCAAGCAAGCAGTTGTTGCAGCGATTGAATGTTTTGTGCAAGAAACATGGAATATTCGGGAGAAATCCTGTCCAGTGTTCACCATAAAAGGCCAGACATTCAGTCAGTACATGTACGGGGCGTTTTCTCATACTCTATAAATAAAGATAAACATCTGGCTTGTGTCCACACACACACACCCCCACCAACCCCCGCCCCACACAAACATTAGATATTGTGCCACCACCACCACACACACCGCACCCCACTTTAGATATCGTTCCTACGGACTTGTCTAGTACCCACCAGCCCCGAAGTCGACACTAGACAGTACAACATATACGTGACGTCTCACTGTTCAAACACGCTGCAACTATAACATTGGTTTAAACAATATTTATTAACCATTAACTATGCGGTTTTGGGATCGGCCAACAGGCATGAGTCTATATTAAGGCCTCTCTCCAGCATTGACGTCAAACTCTTCGATTAGCAGCAAGGAATCTTTAATATCCCACAGACGGAATAACACATACCACGGCCTTTGATATACCAGTCGTGGTGCAATGGCTGGAGCGCGAAATAGCCCTACGGGCCTACCAACGGGGATCGATCCCAGACCGACAGTGCATCAAGCGAGCGCTTTACCACTGGGCTACGCCCCGCCATCATACTCTTCAAACATACTACAAGTACAACATACACGTGACGTCAGACTGTTCAAACACTGCAAGTACAACATACACGTGATTTCATACTCTTCAAACACTGCAAGTACAACATACACGTGACGTCATACTCTTCAAACACACTACAGGGACAACATACACGTGACATCAGACTGTTCAAACACTGCAAGTACAGCATACATGTGACTCTTGAAACACCACAAGTACAACATACATGTGACGTCATACTCTTCAAACACCGCAAGTACAACATACACATGATGTCATACTCTTCAAACACTGCAAGTACAACATACACGCGACGTCATACTCTTCAAACACCGCAAGTACAGCATACACGTGATGTCATACTCTTCAAACACTGCAAGTACAACATACACGTGACGTCAGCCTGTTCAAACACTGCAAGTACAGCATACATGTGACTCTTGAAACACCGCAAGTACAACATACATGTGACGTCATACTCTTCAAACACCGCAAGTACAACATACACATGATGTCATACTCTTCAAACACTGCAAGTACAACATACACGTGACGTCATACTCTTCAAACACCGCAAGTACAGCATACACGTGATGTCATACTCTTCAAACACTGCAAGTACAACATACACGTGACGTCATACTCTTCAAACACTGCAAGTACAACATACACGTGACGTCATACTCTTCAAACACTGCAAGTACAACATACACAAACACCGCAAGTACAACATACACGTGATGTCATACTCTTCAAACACTGCAAGTACAACATACACGTGACGTCATACTCTTCAAACACCGCAAGTACAACATACACGTGACGTCATACTCTTCAAACACTGCAAGTACAACATACACAAACACCGCAAGTACAACATACACGTGATGTCATACTCTTCAAACACTGCAAGTACAACATACACGTGACGTCATACTCTTCAAACACCGCAAGTACAACATACACGTGACGTCATACTCTTCAAACACTGCAAGTACAACATACACGTGATGTCATACTCTTCAAGTACTGCAAATACAACATACACGTAATGTCATACTCTTCAAACCTGCAATGACAACATATAATTATGTAACTTCATACTAGACAAACACATGACAATAAAAAAAGGAAACATTTCTATGACGCGAGTTAACTGTATTTACAGTCACGAGATAGAGTTAAATGAATACAAAACCAAGCTGTAAGTAGTATACCTGTTTTGTACCATGACTGTAATAAATAATAATACACGAGTACCCGATGAAGACGAATCATGTTACGAGTGGTTACCAAATGTATCGACGGCCGCAATAACCGTGGACTAACTGGGGGAATCACGAGTGATGGATGAGGTAACTTCCTTGTACCCACGCACCCATTATCACGTCTTCGTAACGTCACTATGGCTAGTTATAAGTATTGTCTGTTGTTGCTTTTACGTCCAACTGGGTATGAACCAAAACCAAAAAAAAAAGGTATCCATAAACTTATGTGTGAAGGGCTTCGCAGATTATTATTATTATTAGGTTCCCAAGCCTTTTCGGCTGGGAACATATTGTTTTTGCTGGGATCATTATTACTATTATTATTTTCAAGCTGTTTATTTTGTCATTTTCTGAGAAAAGTTCTTGACCGATTTCGTGGAAAATCGTTTAGGTAATTAGTTCCCTCGCAGGTGGAGGGGGGGGGGGGGGGGGGGGGGGAACTAAATGTATTAAATTGTGTTAGGTATATTTAGGTTAGGTGTATTGGCCTCTATCGCAAATTATGTGAAATTATTTAAGAAAGAAAAACTTTCTGGGCCCATATAGCTGAAATTTGGTAAGTAGTTAAACCCACAAGAGGGAGTGATTTTATTAAAATTGTGTTTATAGGTTATTTGTAATGGCCTCTACCTCGAATTTCGTATTGTATGTCAGGTATGTCTATTTACAGGTCTCTATTTCTTTACTTCGTATTTAGCCTGCTCACAATGTCATCAAAATGATGTAGCGTACAGGATCACAAACGTCATATAGATTGTTTGGGATCCACCACTAAGTATCACTATCTATTACGTAGTTTACTAAAATTCCTTTTACTTGTATTCACACTGCTCACCTATGCATCGTGCGCCTTTCTGCGCTATGTGTCCTTTTGTGCCTTTACTGTGCCCTTTTGCTCCTTTATTGCGCCCTTTTGTGCCGTACGCTCTTTGCGCTCGTATGTGCTATTTTGTGCTCGTCTGCGCCTCTATTGCGCCGTCATGCGCTCTTTTGCGCCTCTATCGCGCCGTCATGCGCTCTTTTGCGCCTCTATTGCGCCGTCATGCGCTTTTTTGCGCTCTTTTGTGCTTGTCTGCGCCTCTATTGCGCCCTCATGCGCTCTTTTGCGCCTCTACTGCGTCCTTGTGCGCTCTTTTGTGTCCTTGTGCGCTCTTTTGCGTCGTAAATCCCTATGATCCTCTGCTGCGTCATTCTGCGTTCTGCAGAGTACTTGTGCGCTCTTTTGCGCCTTCACTGCGTCCTTGTGCGCCGTGTTTGTATAAGTGATGGATTGTTTGTTTCCTATGCATCTCTGCATCCCATTTCCGTGTGTGCTGGCAAACATTCCCTTCCTGCTGGTTCTAAGTTCTGTCCTGTGCGTCTTTTGACTTGGGGAATCCACAAGCCGGCGAAAGCTCGGTGCTCCGCCTCTTATATACGGGTGAAAGTGTACCACGTGACTGACTGCCTACGTGTCTGAGGGTACCTGACGTCATGCTAGTGTATCTTCATCATACGCAGCCTTAATTAACAGATCACAGATGTACTTACATATCGGACTGTCCCTTGAGGATTAAGTTAGGAGCGCTCCCAGTCAAAGATCCCATGCCGCCGGTGTTGGCGGCGTACGATATACACAACAACATCGCTTTACATACTCTGAGGTGTTTGGCGTCCTCCTCTCTCTGGTCTTCATCGGGCACACTACAACATCAACACAACAACATGTTATACGACATTAAGACAGCAACATGTTATACGACATTAACACAACATTTTATTCGACATCAACACGGCAACGTGTTATACGACATTAACACAAAATATGTTCTACAATATCAACACAACAACACGTTCTACAACACCAACATCTAAAGTTGCACAACATCAACACAACATGTTTTCTCCGACATCTAAACATGTACAACGACATCAGCACAAGAGCATGTTCTGTTTGACATCTAAAGATCTACTACACCATCAGCACATCAGCACATCAGCACATCGACAGCAAGAAAACATATTCTCTCTGACATCTAAACATGTTCTAGAACATCAATACAAACAACATGTTCTCTTTAACAACTAAACATGTACAATAACATCAACACAACATGTTCTTTCTGACATCTAAACATGAACACCAACATCAATACAACAACGTTCTCTGTGACATATAAACGTACTACACTATCTACACAACTTGTTCTCTCTGAAATGTAAACATGTACTACATCAACACAGCATGATTTCTCACAGCATTTTCACACATCACGAATTGACATAAAAATCGTATTCGGAAAAACACCATGGAATGGTCTATTTATTATATACATATTTCTTAATTTTTGACAATATCTTTCGCTTTTTGGTAATATCTTTCACTTATCCTATCGAAAACACGTAACGTCATGATATTTTTCTTCCTATGGAACTTTCACAGAAAATTTACTTGACCATAGACTTTTAAAAAGAAATTTGAATAAAATTTATCTTTATTAACATTTATTTAACAATACTGCGGTGCAAACATACCTGACAACGCGATCCTCTACAAACTCTCACAAAAACAAAACGAGTCGAACGCCGTTAAATTCTTACACTTACACTTGATGACACTACATTGTGTCATTATTTTGCAGCTTCGTATTCAATTCGTTTTAGATATTTTGTCGTAATTGCACTTCGTGTCCCCTTTTTTTATTATATAGGTAGTTGTTTAAATTACATTTTTTATTTTTTACATTCGGTCAGATGCATTGTAATCATCAAATTTAAAAACGAAGAAACGAGACAAAGGGAGATAATTTAATCATGCACTTTTACAAAAAAGTAAATACGATTTCTATATTTTCACTGTAGCTAAAATACAGTGAAAATCAGACTTTACACCGGATATGACTTTTATGGTTTCGGTAGATCTATATATTTCATTGCTATGTATATAATAAATTGATATATTACATCAACACAACAACATGTTCTCTCTCAGATGTAAAGATGTACTATAACATCAACACAACAACATGTTCTCTCTGACATCTTAAGATGCACTACACCATCTACACAACATGTTCTCTCTGACATCTAAACATGCACTACACCATCTACACAACATGTTTTCTCTGAAATCTAAACATGTACTACAACATCAACACAACATGTTCTCACTGAGATGTAAAGATGTACTACAACATCAATACAACAGCGATATAGTAGCGCTACAATTGCTTCGAGAATCTGTAGACAGATGTGTCATAGCAGTACCTGGTCCGAGGTTTGTTCACATGGTCATGATGGACACCACTGTTGGATGTTTTTGTCTTGGATACTTCTTCCATCTCTGCCGTGTATCCCTCTTTCTCTGGAATTATTTTAGAATGACATTAGTTATTAAGTTCCGCATTTAACTTGAAATACTTGCCATCCAACGTTTAGGTGTCAACATTGATACAGTTAACATGTGTCCAGTGAAAGGTGGTGTATAGTTAAAATCGGCGGAGTACATCAGAATATAATTATACAAATGAACCGTCTGTGAATTCTGCTTAAAGACATTCAAGGTGGAAACCTGTTTCGGGATACGAACCCAGCAAGTCCGTAGCAACCTGGACACACGAACTTGTACGGGGCGTTTTTTCATACTCTATAAATAAAGATAAACATCTGGCTTGTGTCCACCCCCACCCACCCCCCACACCAATTAGATATTGTGCCACACACACCGCACCCCACTTCAGATATCGTTCCTACGGACTTGCCTAGTACCCACCACCACCACACCTCCACTTCAGATATCGTTCCTACAGACTTGCCAAGTACCCATCAGCACCACACACACCGCACCCCACTTCAGATATCGTTCCTACGGACTTGCCTAGTACCCACCACCACCACACACACCGCACCCCCACTTCAGATATCGGTCCTACGGACTTGCCTAGTATCCACCACCACCACACACACCGCACCTCCACTTCAGATATCGGTCCTACGGACTTGCCTAGTACCCACCACCACCACACACACCGCACCCCCACTTCAGATATCGGTCCTACGGACTTGCCTAGTACCCACAACCACCACCACACACACCGCACCCCCACTTCAGATATCGGTCCTACGGACTTGACTAGTACCCACCACCACCACAACACACACCGCACCCCCATTTCAGATATCGGTCCTACGGACTTGCCTAGTACCCACCACCACCACACACACCGCACCCCCACTTCAGATATCGGTCCTACGGACTTGCCTAGTACCCACCACCACCACACACACCGCACCCCCACTTCAGATATCGGTCCTACGGACTTGCCTAGTACCCACCACCACCACACACACCGCACCCCCACTTCAGATATCGGTCCTACGGATTTGCCTAGTACCCACCACCACCACACACACCGCATCCCCACTTCAGATATCGGTCCTACGGACTTGCCTAGTACCCACCACCACCACACACACCGCACCCCCACTTCAGATATCGTTCCTACAGACTTGCCTAGTACCCACCACCACCGCACCCCCACTTCAGATATCGTTCCTACAGACTTGCCTAGTACCCACCACCACCACACACACGCCGCACCCCTACTTCAGATATCGTTCCTACAGACTTGCCTAGTACCCACCAATATCGTTCCTACGGACTTGCCTAGTACCCACCACCACCACACACACCGCACCTCCACTTCAGGTATCGGTCCTACGGACTTGCCTAGTACCCACCACCACCACACACACCGCACCCCACTTCAGATATCGTTCCTACGGACTTGCCTAGTACCCATCAGCACCGAGGCCGATGGCTTAACATTATGCTGGTTTGTTTTCGTTTAGAAAGTGATGAGAACAAACCCATTCCATGTACGGCTTGATCGTCACCAGCGTCGACGCCTTCCTTCACCTGTTGCAGTATGGCTTGTGCGATCGGGACCATCATGGCCGTCGTGGAAGTGTTGCAGATCCACATCGACAGGAACCACGTGACCAACATCAAACCAGCCATCACCCTGCCAAATACAAAGGTATGACAACAATTCGCCATACTCCCTTCTTCAAACACACATCCACCCCATTCATCAACGTCACAAGATTCTAAGTAATTCAAGGTTTTCTGTTACTCATTAATTAGTTTACCTTTTCTTCCAACCACCTCACCAGACGTGAATTCAAGGAGCTGGTAGTGCGCACCCCTCCCGCCTGTCTATAAAATCTCTGCAGCCACCTCATATCATTCATTTCAAATTATTTTCGTGCTTATATCCAATTAAAGTTCAAGCACGCTGTCCTGGGCACATACCTCAGCTATCTGGGCTGTCTGTCCAAGACAGTGAGTTAGTTGTTAGTGGTTAGTGAGAAAGAAGAGTGTGTAGTGGTCTTACACCTATCCACTATGCCATTAAAATTTGCTCTGGGTGGGAGCCGGTACCAGGCTGCGAACCTTGTACCTACCAGCTTTATGTCCAATGGCTTACCACGACACCACCGAGGCCGGTTCAGCCACTCCAAGTCAGAAATCCTTCGACGGACATGGCAGTGGGTAGGCTAACAATATTTGTTTTGCACTTTTGGCTAAAAGCATGAAAACATCACAAGTATTATCAGATACGGACCCAAGTCAGCAGCGCCCCCTGGTGACCAGAGTGGATCTGTAAATGTTCCCCAACCCTTTCTGAAATAGTATTATGTATAGACTATCAAAACGTTGTATAAACACATGGCCTAGCTTCTGCTGTGAAATGGCATACACTTTAAAAGAAAACTGAAGGGCTAATCATCAAAACTGCTTCACAAAATTGCATCCTTTACTAGAGAGCCCTGCTGTTTAAGTTTCAATTTCGCCACTAGTAGAGCATCATAGAATAGCCATGTGTCAAGTGTAAGAACTATCCAATCAAAACTGTAGGAAATGTTTTAATATATATATATATATATATATATATATATATATATATATATATATATATATATATATATATATATATGAAGAGTCCAGGCGCAAAACGCCATATAAATCATTTTCTTTCTAGTTTTTAGTTAAAGCCATTACTGTATGTCAGTAAGGGCTAATCGTAGGCCCGCTGATTTGCTGCAAAACGTGATTGATCCTTATGAAATTGTATTGGGTAAATCACGTTTTTTTTTTTTTTTATCAAAACGCGATATACGCCAATTAAAAAAATAATTTTTACTGAAAATGAAAAATGGATATATCGTGTTTTGCGCCTAAACTAATTAACTCTCTCTCTCTCTCTCTCTCTCTCTCTCTCTCTCTCTCTCTCTCTCTCTCTCTCTCTCTCTCTCTCTCTCTCTCTATATATATATATATATATATATATATATTGAAAAAACCACAGCGGATAAACTGCTGGACAATCAACCTGAAAACAGTGGTTAAAATCCCGTCAAAGCTGGCTAACACTTTCATTCATGTTTCTCATCTATCACTCTCTGCCCATCATTCTCATTATTTTAATATAAAAAAACTTTTAAATTTCGCCCATGATTTCAATCTGTTTCGACCCTTTTTGTTAGTGTCCTCCGACTGTCTTCTGAGCTGTCCACACCATCACCTACTTCCTCCACTGGTACAGTCTCTGTTTACTTCCCTATACCCATATGGCATCCTTGTCCTCTGCCGCTAATAAAGTTGATTATTAACTAACGACCGCCGGTAATAGGGAATATAGTAGGTGGTTAAACGTGCCCCCAGAAGTAACCACTTAACACTCTGCAAAGTGGTCAGACAGAACCAACAGCTTAACCATGGCATGAGTGTGGCGCTTATAGTCGCCAATGGAAAGACAAGGACTGGAATTTGAAGGTGGACGGCGAAAGAAGTTGAAAGATAGGAGGAGCTAACAGATGTTGGAAGAAATCAGATGGAATTGAAAGGAGAGAAAGGAAAGGCGAACAGTGGGAAAAATAATAAATAAATAAAAATAAAACCTCAAGAAGAAGATAAACCTCAAAGAAAAGTTGTGGGATGGATGGACGGATGGACGGAAGCAGGACAAGTCGGTATTTGTAAAACTCCGCCCACAAACGTCATAGCGGAGCTAAAAAAAGAAACTAATAACATATATACCATCTGGGTTCGGAACCAAACAATAAAAGGACGCCTAAAGCCAATCGTTTGTGTAGATTCCACCTTTCTATGGCAATGGCTATCATCAGTCCTCCGATAAACAGCATGGAAGTGTCCTGAAAAAGTTAAAAGTTTGTTTTATTTAACGACACCACTAGAGCACACCGATTTATTAATCACCGGCTCAGTGTAGAGGTATATGTAATTCCGTGGGACTTGAATGGTTCCATGTTTTTCAAGCCAAAGTCATTTTGCATTGCACCCAAAATCGACTTATAGCATCTTATGTATGTGAGATGTATTTTTTCTTAAGAACATAGGTGGATAGCTTAATATGATGAGCATTGCACAGATAAGGCCCAATAATATGTATGAATATTGTGTACATGGTAATAAAACATGATAATAACCATTTTTGACTAAATATAGTTTTTAAAAGTTTTATTTTCGTGACAAAAACTAGATTTAGTTTATCTGAAAATATTATCAAATTTATATATGCTTACATTATTTCTGTTTTTTAGATACCATAGGTAGGTAGGTGGGTAGGTAACTAGTTTTATGTGCTCATATACCACTGGGGTTTCTAAAACGCCCATCCCGAGTCTGACCTCCGATATTATCGGGGACCTGACTCGGAACAGGACTTAATTTTATTAACAGATAATTTTTTATTTTTTTATTTAAGACCTAATAATAAATGGGGGAAGGAGGTAATAGGTACCATAAAGGAATATATGACATTTTTTTATTATGGTGAACATACTATATTACCTGGCGTTAATATTTATATACATTTACGCTTTTAATTAAACTGATTTACATATATAAGTCCATTACATATAGTGTAGGGTTACTGCAGATCCAAAACATAAGCCACATATAGTTACTTGTTTATACAGAACGATGTCCACATTTTCTATTTCGTTTTTTTTTTTAATGTAAATAGCTGACATCAAAGGAACAGACCCTAGTTTTTAAACACTACAGCATATTTTTCACTATTAGAGCCGTTTATGACCACTGAAATCAAACATTAGGCCTACTTATATTTTATACTTTAGATTATCCATTTCCGTAGAGCTGAAGTGTTTCTAGTCATTCTGGAGTTTGTAGTACCACAAATTGCATTTTCATATTTGTGAAAACGCACGTGCCTCTGAGAAGTAGCGGTTTATTAATTCGAGTTCTAGTCTACTTTTAAGGAAATTTTCTGTTTTAACGTCACAGACTCTTCTTTCATTCTATTGTAACTTTATCCAAATGAGTTACAGGTTTGTAAATTAAGTAAACTTAGTGTCCATTTTTACGGGTTAAAACTAGGGTATGCGCCTTTAAATATTTACATAGTCCATACTAAACAAGTTTATTTAAAATCTTGTATCAATTCTAGCTAATAAATATTTCAAAGGTAGCATCAGAATTAATGCCAAACGCGGTTCTTTTGGAGAAGGGTTATATCCATCTCGTCTCTTTGGGTTAAGTGACTTACATATTAATTATGTTGCAAACATTCACAGGGTTTATATTACACTGGTTAGTACATATGTCCATTGCATGTATGGCGACCAGGAACGTGAGCAGAACAATGTTTCCACGAAAGATGGTAATAGAGCTGCAGGTCTGACAGATCTCGGGTACCAGATGGCATATGGGCCAGAGACATTCAACTAATAGGAAAGTTTGAGTCATCTATGAAGATCGGTCAAAAGTTGGGAAAATCTCAGACACCATGAACAGACCAAATACACCCAAAAAACATTGCTGAGATATATCAAGTTGGGAGAGATGGAAAATATATTTAGAGAAAGCACAAAATAGATGACGCATTGAAGTCTAAGCTGTCAATGACATGACGTGCAGACTTACTAAAATGGGCAAGGACCAGAGTGGTATATTTATGAAGGAATGGCTTGTATTTCAGAACTGTTCAAGATGAATAATCGTTTCTTCAAATGAACTCTATCTCACAATAAATCCAGAGACCAACAGAATCTTTCTTGAAGCAAGACTGTTCAAGGCTTTAATACATTCCTTGCCAAGCAGAGAATGGTTCTTTCAGCAGACACATGTTGCTTCATTTCGGTGATGCTGTCAGTGAAGGACATTCTAAGATTCAAATACACACTATGGACCGTTTTCTTGGACATCTGAGAAACTCAATATTTTTTATAGCTATTGGTTGTTTTTAATGCTAGAAATACTTTTCGATATCTGAATGTCCATGTGATTCCTTGAAGTCTAAGACCCAACAGGTGTCTTCTATTGCCAATGTTCCTTTGGTTGTTGTGACAAAATGTTTTCGTTCATTCGTAGGGTCAAACAAAGTGTACATGGGGCTGTAAAACTGTGTGGATGACGCCCAATTAGTAGTGAAAGACCCACTACCCATTTTACAGTGACAAGATGATGTACATCTCTCCGCAGACGTACTTGTGCTTTAGTGAATTAGTTGAAAACACTAGCAGAGAGCCGTGAGCACCCTACTTTTGAGACACCGAGCAGTCCCTTATTGACAGACTCTAAACACCCCTTTTTGACAGAAACTGCGCACCCTTTGTGGTGGATTTGACCAAATGTGACATATCATCTATTAGTTAGTACACTAAACATTTCCCCTCCCCCTTTTCAAATTCCTATATCCGCCCCTAACAAAAACAAAACAAACTTTTATTTCTGTTTGAATGTAGTTTACATTTGAATTGGGTACATGCCAATAATATAAAGACTTTATACGGCGACACCTTATTTCACTTAGCGCCTTGAACTGATTTACAGTGATGACTTTTGGTTACGTCAAAATGATTTTGGGACCATTTGTTTTTTGAATCTATATAAGGTAGTGGTTATAAATATCACTTGTTAAACAAATAACATTTATTGATTTATTATTCATTTACTTATTTATTTGTTTATTAATTTATTTAAAAACAACAACACAAAACCCCACACACCCATATACTCACATTCATATAGGTAGATGACGTGTCTCTAGCTGTCAGAATACCCATCATTGGACACAGAAAAACTGGTAGTAATGACGTCACAGCGATGGGAATCGCTTCGGTGATCCAAAATATGGCCATTAACAAAATGAGATATGCGCAGCGATATGCCTGCAAGACAAATGCATTTTATTTTTAATTAAAGTCCGCTTAATGCCTCGGACCAACAAAACTATATCATTTCTCAAACATCGCAGCTGTATTGCCCAACACGTTTAGTCCATCTACGGCAGAGAACACTCCATACAATATTTGTTTTAGAATTTGTGATATTATTCTCCAGAAACACATTATGCTTACATCCAGTTAACGGAAAATCACTTCAGAGACCGGGCGTTGGATGGACGTGTCTGAATATTTTAAGGACATAGGCACGTTAATAGAGTTAAAAGAAAGAAAAGAAACTGCATAACATTATAATATATGACTCACCAGTCTCGCTGCCATATACTGCATAACATTATAATCTGTGACTCACCAGTCTCACTCGCATATACTGCATAACATTATAATCTGTGACTCACCAGTCTCACTCTCATATACTGCATAACATTATAATCTGTGACTCACCAGTCTCGCTGCCATATACTGCATGACATTATAATCTGTGACTCACCAGTCTCGCTGCCATATACTGCATGACATTATAATCTGTGACTCACCAGTCTCGCTGCCATATACTGCGTAACATTATAATCTGTGACTCACCAGTCTCACTGCCATATACTGGGTAACATTATAATCTGTGACTCACCAGTCTCACTGCCATATACTGCATAACATTATAATCTGTGACTCACCAGTCTCACTCTCATATACTGCATAACATTATAATCTGTGACTCACCAGTCTCGCTGCCATATACTGCATAACATTATAATCTGTGACTCACCAGTCTCGCTGCCATATACTGCATAACATTATAATCTGTGACTCACCAGTCTCACTCGCATATACTGCATAACATTATAATCTGTGACTCACCAGTCTCACTCTCATATACTGCATAACATTATAATCTGTGACTCACCAGTCTCACTGCCATATACTGCATAACATTATAATCTGTGACTCACCAGTCTCGCTGCCATATACTGCATAACATTATAATCTGTGACTCACCAGTCTCACTGCCATATACTGTGTAACATTACAACCTATCACTGTATTGCCATTTCGAAATAAAAACACACATACACAAATACAAACACATAACATACATACGTACACACGTAGACATACACAGACACAACAGTGAGAAAGACACACACACGCGCGCGCGCACGCACATATACACAAGTACACACATATACACACTCATATGCACATAACATACATACATACACACGTATACATATACAGACACAACAGTGAGAAAGCCACACACACAGGCGCGCGCGCGCGCACGCACATATACACACGTACACACATATACACACTCATATGCACACACACACACACACACACACACACACACACACAAACAAACACACATACATATACAAACATACACTTACACACTAGGCCCGTACGCAACATTTTTAATGTGAGGGGAAGTGCGAATTCCTCAAAAAAAAGTGGGGGGGGGGGGGGGGAGAAAAAAAACCAAATAAGATATTCACCCATCCACACCCCCAACCCTTCCGGAAAAAACAACAACAAAAAACCCCATCACTGTAAACAACAAGTACTTATTTACATTAAGCACACCATTTCGGTAGTTTCAATACACCAATACTTCTAAACGACCACTTGTTCTCAACGATTGCTTATTAACGGCTGGGGTAAATTCAGTCAACCGCTTGTCGCCAACGTTCGCTAAACTGGTTAATGCGCTCCACGGTAAACCAAATGGCTACGTCGGGAACCAATCAAATAGTTCGCGAACGTTAGCTAAACGTTTGCTGACTGAATTGCCCCTGGTGTAGCGAGGTTTGACCTTGACCTGTACTCACCGGGTCCTCACCAATGTAGAACAAAAAGATTAATGCAATGGGCGTAATCACGCAGACAAGAAACCTCCACGCAGCCAGGATCTGCGAACACGCGCTCGGCCGAAACGGCGCTGCGACCATGTCAACGACGACATCATGGTCAATGACTCGAGCCGACACGCCGTAACACGACGTCCCTTTCCGTGGTTCGTCCATTTTCCCCGAATTTCACCTGTCAACCCGACACCTGGCGTCTTCTCTGTTGCACACTTCGGGATCTGTCGACAAGTACACGAGATTAGTTGTTGTTGTTGGTGGTGTTGGTAGTGTTGTTGTTGTAGTAGTGGTAGTAGTAGTACATGTAGTGTTGATAAATAATGATAATGATGTTCATACGATTACTATTATTAATAATAATGATGACGATGACGACAATGATGACGATGATGATGGTGATGATGACGATAATGGTGACGATGTTGATGATGATGGTGATGATGATGACGATAATAATAATAATAATAATAATAATAATAATGCGACTACAATATGACGGCATATATACCCTTCACGATTTTGACACATCACAGAGCACTCTATAAATCTGAGTGATTACTACTGTTAATTTTGCTGTTTGGATGTTATGCGTTGTTTGTCTTTGAACTAGTGATGCGTACGACGTGAAGATAGCCTGGTGGCTATTATCATGATTCATACTAGGTAGAATTCAGCGTCATGTAGCCAATATGTTCAATGTTTTACCGTCTGTGATCTGCTGACTATGGGATAGATACCAACAGATCCAAAATGCTGATGATCGACCGCGTTCAGGGCGTTTCAGGGCTTTCCAGGTCAATCACACAAGTCCAGGATCGATTAATCAGAACCCAGGTTCTACGAAATCGAGCTCAAACAGCGACTCAAATGGCTACACAGTTACAACAGGCTACTGGAGTCTTAGTAACGGGTCATCTGCATGGTCGGCCACCACGTGTTGTACCACCGTTAACGAATTGCCACATAGTAAACAGGTGCCAATGGTGTACACAGCGTAGAAACTGTGGGAATCGTCGATGGTCTCGTGTAATGTTTTCTGACGAGTCCAGATTCGGTCTGGACTTCTTGGATAGGCGTGGTCGCGTTTGGCGACGTCACAATGAACGCCAAGCAAACGTCAAACTCAGGCCGCATGACAGATCTGGTGGTGGTTCAGCTATAATGTGGGATGGCATCACTATACCTGATAGAACACCACTCCATACTGTTCAAAGGAGGGTGACTGGTCAGTACTACCGGGATAACATACTGGCACCGATTGTTGTCCCGTTTGCTTGTCGTGTTGGTAGACGGTTTGTGTTTCAAGATAACAATGCTCGGGCCCACCGTGCACATGTCGTAAATGACTACCTTCAGCAGCAAAACGTTACCAGAGCGCCATGGTCAGCAATGAGCCCCGACCTTTCTCCCAAAGAGTCCGTCTGGAATATGATCGGGAGACGTGTACGGCGACGTCAACGGCCACCGGCTACATTAGCTGAATTTGGCTAGGCGCTGCAAGAGGTATGAGACAGACTTCCTCAAATGTCACGTCGAACAAACGAATGTGTGACGAATCGTGATGGTATTACAAAACGTGAATATTCAATTTTCAGCTGGTGCTGAATCGAGGTTTCACAACCTCGCCGTTACTGTTTAAGGATAATGGTAAGTCACCATTTTGAGTGTAGTCGGTGACGTCACAATAAATTGCTTCCCGCTCTTTACGATTAAAAAGCATGCTACATGTATTAAATTCCGTAGCTAATATACAATTTGAAAACAAAACGAAATAATAATATATAACACTTCTGAAAATACCGCCATCTTTAATTACTAAACATGCCGATCTGCGGAACTCACTAAACGTTTAGTACTGTTACTGAAGTATATTAGGTATCAGGTCTGAATTTACGAAGTTTGTGTCTCTTAAAGGCAGGTGTTTAAGCATTGTAAATGTCTGTAGTTACATGGGTGTAAGACTTAAACATGTATTTAATCATTGTAAATGTATGTAGTTACATGGGTGTAAGACAAACAGGTGTTTAATTATTGTAAATGTCTGTAGTTACACGCAAGTAAGACATAAACATGTGTTTAATCATTGTAAATGTCTGTAGTTACACGCGAGTAAGACATAAACAGGTGTTTAATCATTGTAAATGTCTGTTGTTACATGCGAGTAAGACTTAAACAAATGTTTAATCATTGTAAATGTCTGTAGTTACACGGGTGTAAGACATAAACAGGTGTTTAAGCGTTGTAAATGTCTGTAGTTACATGGGTGTAAGACACAAACAGGTGTTTAAGCATTGTAAATGTCTGTAGTTACATGGGTGTAAGACATAAACAGGTGTTTAATCATTGTAAATGTCTGTAGTTACATGGGTGTAAGACATAAACAGGTGTTTAATCATTGTAAATGTATGTAGTTACATGGGTGTAAGACAAACAGGTGTTTAATTATTGTAAATGTCTGTAGTTACACGCAAGTAAGACATAAACATGTGTTTAATCATTGTAAATGTCTGTAGTTACACGCGTGTAAGATTTAAACAGATGTTTAATTATTGTAAATGTCTGTAGTTGCACGCGACCCATTATGATTAGCTATCGATATCCGTAACGGCGTTGTTGTGAAACCTCTCTACTCACGCCGATATGATATATATGTATTTTATAGTGTATTCGCCTGCACTACACTATAATATTGTCCAGTCATTGTATATGTATTTTATAGTGTATTCGCCTGCACTACACTATATTGTCCAGTCATTGTATATGTATTTTATAGTGTATTCGCCTGCACTACACTGTATTGTCCAGTCATTGTATATGTATTTTATAGTGTATTCGCCTGCACTACACTGTATTGTCCAGTCATTGTATATGTATTTTATAGTGTATTCGCCTGCACTACACTGTATTATGCAGTCGTTGTAAGTAAGGTATGTGGGGGTTTTTGTAGCGATGAGCTGTAAAGCTCTAAGTCAATAAAGAATTCAACTGAAATATAACTTTAAATGTGTGTACGTGGTTAGTCAATTGTAACAACAAACACATGTGTACATCAATTGGTATCCTGATCATTCTTCGCGTGCCTTAAAATCACTCACCCCTATTAAAACGCAGGCCTCACACACTCCTAATGGGACAATCGTGTACAACAAAACGAGTGTGTACAGAAAACAAATTATCACCATTATCGCTTTCCCGGAACACTCTGTCACCTTCGGTATTTGTGTTATCCGGTGTTAAGCTGGTAGGCACTGTACTCGACCGTGTGTCTTCCACGGTGCTCTGTGACCGGTACACATAGACAGCAGTGCCTGGACAGACAGCTAGTTCATATATTCACAGTGTCTGGACAGACAGCTAGTTCATATAGTCACAGTGTCTGGACAGGCAGCTAGTACACATCGTCTCAGTCTCCATAGATACAGCTAGTGCAGACAGTCAATGTGCAGGGCAGACAGCTAGTACAGACAGTCATGGTGTCTGGGCAGACAACTAGTACAGATGGCCACAGTGTATGGACAGACAACTAGTACAGATCGTCTCATTCTCTAGAGATACAGCTAGTACAAACAATCACTGTGCTGGATCGACAGCTAGTACAGACAATCATGTGTCTGAAGAGACAGATTGTACAGATAGTCACAGTGTCTGGACAGACAGCTAGTACAGATAGTTACAGTGTCTGGGCAGATAGCAAGTACAGACAGTCACTGTGTTGGACAGACAGCTACTACATATAGCCATGGTGTCTGGACAGACAGCTAGTACATACAGTTTCAGTGTCTGGAGATACAGCTAGTATAGACAGTCATGGTGTCTGGACAGACAGCTAGTACAAACAGTCTCATTCTCTAGAGATACAGCTAGCACAGACAGTAACTGTGCTGGAGAGACAGCTACTACAAACAGTCATGGTGTCTGGACAGAAGGTTAGTACAGACAGTTAAGTTGTCTGAACAGACAGCTAGTACAAACAGTCATGGTGTTTGGACAGACAGCTAGTACAAGCAATCATGACGTCTGGACAGACAGCTAATACAAACATCCATGGTGTCTGGACAGAGAAGCTAATATACAGACAGTCAAGATGTCTGGACAGACAGCTAGTACAGACAGTCAAGGTGTCAGGTTAGACAGCTAGTGTAGACAGTCACGATGCCTGGAGATACAGCTAATAAACACAGTCACGGTGCTGGAGAGATAGCTAGTACAGGCAGACATCGTATCTTGACAGCTAGAACAGACAGTCAAGATGTCTGGACAGACAGCTAGAACAGACAGTCACGATGTCAGGATAGACAGCTAGTGTAGATAGTCACGGTGCTGGAGAGGTAGCTAGTACAGCCAGGCATCGTATCATGTCAGCTAGAACAGACAGTCAAGATGTCTGGACAGATAGCTAGTACAGACAGTCAAGATGTCAGGTTAGACAGCTAGTACATACAGTTACAGTGTTTGGACAGACGGCTAGTGTAGACAGTCATGGTGTCTAGAGAGACCGTTAATACAGACAATCATGGCTTCTGTAGAGACAGCTAGTACATACAGGCAAGGAGTCTTGAAAGGCAACTAGTACAGATAGTGGAACATCTAGTAGAAACATCTAGTAGAAACAGTATGGTGTATGGAGAGACAGAACACACATCCATGATGTTTGGACAGACAGCTAGTACAGGCAGCTGGTAAAGACAGTCATGATGTTTTCACAAGCAGCTAGTACAATCACGGTGTCTGGACAGACAGCTAATACAGACAGTCATGGTTTCTGGAGAGACAGCTAGTACAAACAGTCTGATGCCTCAACAAACCGCTGGTACAGACAGTCATGGTGTCGTCACAGCTAGTACAGGCAATCACGGTGTCTGGACAGACAGCTAGTACTAATTGGAAATGGTCCCATGACATCATTTTCATTCTCAAAACACGATGTTGAACTCAATCCACCTTATCTTGAGCCATTTGGATCGGTCCCTTTAACATCGAGATAACTACGTTTGGCTGCATATATAATTAATTCTAAAATAAATTGTGACATACAGACCAGAATTTGACAAACTTGTCATAATTGCAACAAGAGAATGAAACGTTTTTTTATATTATAATATAGACTCATCTCCTTTTGTGTCCATGTAATATCTGGGATAAAAGCCTTCAAATGACATTTAAATATTAACTGTTTCGTTATTAATGTAAGAGCATTAATAGGATCAGTGTTACTTGTCTTAAAACCCTAAATTATATATATTTATTTTGTAAAGTTCATTATTATACCAGTTTTTTTCTTGAATCCAAAGCTTTAACTGTTCTCAAATTTGTCTGACGTTGTTACATTCCCAAAATAGGTGTATTAATGTCGATATTTCATGTTTACAGAAGGAACAAAGAGGTGAATCAATATATCCTATGTTATGTAGAAACTTATTTGAAGGCAATATTCTGTGAATAATCTTGTATTGAAATCATCTTAATTCTGTGCAGCGTAAAGGTATTGTATTTATCATTTTCCAATTGCCATCATGATATTTGAAGTTTAATTCTTCTTCCCATTTTAAAATATATTTGTATTTCAAAAATCTCGAATCCAATAAAATATTATACGTGTTTACTACCTTTACAATTTATCTTAAGATTCAAATTATAGGGAAGAATAGGATTTAGGAAAAGTTGACAACCAGATTATAAATGTTTTTAAATTGTGGGTACGTAATAAATAAACCATAATCATATATTAAATCATTTATAAATTTAATACCCACCTTGTACCAACTGTCATTGAAAAAAACCTGATCTATTATTTACTTTAAGGTCATCGTTAAGCGATATATTTTGAGACAGGACATCAGTTTTACTAACAATTTTATTTTGACATTTTTTTTTAGATAGATGCACCAAGATAAAAGAGTATGTCTCCAAAAATTAGTTTTTATTTTTGGCAAACGATTTTCTTTTATATATTTTGAATCAAATTTCGTAATATTTTCTAACATATTAACTTCACCAAGAATAAGAGATCTCCACTTTGAATCTATACATACAAGCCTTTTAATCCAAGCAATATTTGTGCCATAATAAATGTTTGAATATCTGGTACTTTAATTCCGCCATTTCTAATAGTATAATTCATTTGTATACATTTAAAAACTTTTTTTGAAGTTCCTAAATACAATTATTTAATTTTCCAAGAACAAGAAATTTCAATACTATATTTCTTCTCAATGATGTAAGAGTTCTACTTGACCAAATATTTGAAAGAGATTCAGTAGCTTTAAATTTATCCTTAAAGGGACATTTCTGAGTTTGCTGCATTGTAAGATGTTTCCGAAAAATAAAATATTTCTAAGATTAAACTTACATATTAAATATGTTTTTTGTTTAGAATATCAGTGTCTGTATTTACAATGTATTTCTGGTCGTCTTAATATTTGTAAGAAGCCCAAACTGGATTTTGTCTTCAAATAATTTCGTACGTACGAAAAAATATATATTAGAAAATAAAATGAAATTTAACCTAGTACAAATAGTAGAACGATCAGAAACACGTTTGATATACAACCACTAATATTTTATGCAGAAAAATGTATTTGATATGTCATTACAATCGTTAAAATGTCTCTGTTAGTCGATAACATCTTTAAAATTGCAGCAAACTCAGGAATGTCCCTTTAAAGTTACTTTCTATCATATTTTCAAGTCAATATCAAAGTTAATCCCCAATAAAGTAAATTGTTCTGTCCAGTCAAATTTTTAGTCGTTACATATCATAGACTGGGTTGGATGCCTTGTAAATTCGCTCTCGTATAAAGGGGTATTTTTGGAACAAAAACTGGTTTGTAAGTGGTAGTAAAACATCTTTAACCGGTGTATTAGTTTAGAGGAGTAAATTAACAACTTCATGTCGCCTGAAAAAGAACCACGAAGAAACAGAATACAATTTCCAGTTTTTGAGTGTCAGCCACGCCTTGTACGAGCGGGATCAACTGAGACAGAAACTGCCGGATCTAATACTGATGAGCATACTGTTAACAGCGATGTTAGTGAGCTACCTGTTTTGAGCCAGTTGTTAACTACCATGTTAAAACAGCTTGAAATGAACTTGATTGAGAAAACAGTTTCGATAAAGAAAGAAACTGTGCAATCCGTTACGGAACCAGTAGAGTGTATTAACGAGACACAAGAGATGCTAGAGGAAAACTAGAAAATTATGAAGCTAGAATTAAAAAGCTAGAAGATTCTGTGGCAAAAGCCACTTTTTTCCTCATTTGTTCTTAAATATATTTTAATCAATTATTTTATTATTATTATTATTATTATTATTAGATCTTCGAGCTAAATGGGTGGAAGAGGGAGAAAAGCCAACAAAATATTTTTGTAACATGGAATCTAGGAACTTTTATAATAAATTAATTTCAAAAATAGAACAAGAAGATGGAAAAGTTATTACAGATCAAAAAGAAATATTGAAAAAAAAAAATTGTTTTATGAAAAACTTTATTCCAAACAAGTTGGGGAATATGAAAATATAGCAGAGAAAATTTAGGAATACAAATTTGATAAATTATCAGAGGACGAAGCAAATAAATTAGAAGGAGAATTAACGTATTCAGAAATTTTATTTTATCTAAAAAGTATGAAAAATCACAAAATTCCGGGTTCAGATGGTTTCTCAGCTGAGTTTTAAAAACAATTTTGGATAGACTTAGGATATTTTATAGTTAGATCTATTAATTTCAGTTACAGTATCGAAGAAATGTCTAATGTGCAAAAGTTAGGTATTATAACATGTATTCCAAAACCAAATAAATCTAAGCAATTTCTTAAAAATTGGAGACCCTTAACACTTTTAAACTGCACCTATAAAATAGCATCAGGCTGTATTGCAAACAGGATAAAAAACATTTTAGATAAAATTATTGAAAAAGATCAAACTGGATTTATAAAAGGGAGATACAGAGGCGAAAATATACGTTTAATATATGACATTATGCAATATACCGAAACACAAAATATACCAGGTCAACTACTATTAGTAGACTTTGAAAAAGCTTTTGATTCTCTGTCATGGTCTTTCATTCAAGAAGCTTTAGATATTTTTAATTTTAAGACTTCTATTAAAAACTGGATAAAAACATTTTATAATTTTTTTGTCTCAGCAGTAATACGAAATGGACACTATCAGAAGGTTTTAAATTAAATAGAGGTTGTAGGCAAGGTGACCCATTATTTGTAATATGTGCAAAAATATTTTAATACGTAATAATAAAGACATTAAGGGTATAAATATTGATGGAGAAGAATTCCTAATTTCTCAATATGCCGACGACACTACCTTTATCTTGGATGGATCCCCAAATTCCCTGTACAATACACTTACTACACTGGATTTCTTTGCAAAAATATCTGATCTGAAGCTAAATTATTCAAAGTCAAAGATAATATGGATAGGCAGGAAAAAATATTCAAAAGAAGTGTTTCATCATTCTAGATGGAAGTTAGCATGGGGTTCAATTCAATTTACTTTATTAGGTATTAATTTCTCTTTAAATTTACAAGATATTATTAAAGATAATTTCGAGCCAAAAATAGAAGAAATGGAAATTGTATTAAAAGCATGGAGTGCCCGTAAACTTACACCATTAGGCAGACTCACAGTGTTAAAATCACTAATATTACCAAAAATAACAAATTTGTTAATTTCTCTACCATCCCCGTCAGAACAGTTAATTGAAAAGTTAAATAAGCGATTTTGCAAATTCATTTGGCAAAATAAACCTGACAAAGTTAAAAGAGATGTTATAATTCAGGACCATAAAAACGGGGGGTTAAAAATTATTAAATTATCTACGTTTATAACATCATTAAAGTCAACGTGGATAAGAAGGTTACTTTTAAACAGCACAAAACTGGCATGTCAGTTACAGGTATATCGATCAAAGAACTAATTATATATGGTAATCATTTTATTAATTTAAAAATTAAAGATATGACTACCCCTTTTTGGGAAGATGTTCTAGATAGCTGGCGAAACATCCAATGTAAACAACCAATAGAAAATGAAAACGACACAGCTGGTATAAACATTTGGTTTAACAGTAAAATATTAAAAAATAAGAAGCCTATTTTTTATTAAAAATATGCAGAAAAGGGAGTTTGTTTCATTAGTGATTTAGTTAATACTGATGGAGGATTTCTAAATTTATGCGATTTTATTGCAAAATTTAATATAAAAACAAACTTTCTAGAGTATGCTTCTTTAATTAATGCAGTGAAATGTTTCATAGGAATATATGGAAAACATAATGATGAAATAAACGAGTCAATTACAAACGAAAAACCAGTCTACCCCCACAAGCTAAAACAACTTCTTAAAGACGAAACGGGATGTAGAGAAATATATAAATTGCTATGCTACACAAAAAGCCATTCCAAAGTCTCAATTAAAATATAAAAATAAAGGTTTTTGTTATTCACCAGCAAAACGTCGGCTCCAATGTTACCGAATGTTCTATATATATCACAGAAGACTTCAGCTGGGGTTTAAGGTGTTTATTCGGGGATCACCTGGAGGGATGTGAAGATCCCGATGTACATGTAAAACATACATCAACACAAATAACGACCCTGTGCTGTTAATAACTGTGCCGTGCAGAACTTGATCAACTATAAAACTTGCAATGCTGAAAACCACCTGTCTTGCTTGAATGTTTAAAAGTCTCTGACTCCAGAGAACACCAGGTAACAAAAGAAACAATAGATAAGCTTACTATTGAACGATTACCTGGCCTGAACACTGAGTT
The DNA here is from genome assembly GCF_016097555.1 of Gigantopelta aegis. Lineage (NCBI taxonomy): Eukaryota > Metazoa > Mollusca > Gastropoda > Neomphalida > Peltospiridae > Gigantopelta > Gigantopelta aegis. Next base: position 92,278,720 of record NC_054701.1, read on the forward strand.
GAGGGTGAACACAACCCAAGCTGACACTACCAAAGACACAGGAAAACAATAGAAATAAAATAAGAGACAGCTTTGTACTATTCAGAGTTAGAAAGAATAAAATATAAGTAAACTGTTTTAAAATTGTAGTGTATGTGATATGCAATTTAAAACATCCGGTTACATATATTTTACAATATACCATTTAAATGCGTTAGAGATACAACTTTACGTTGGTTTCAATATAAAATTCTACACAGATTTCTCGCTACTAACACATTTCTATATACAATACATTATATTAATTCAAATAAATGTACTTTTTGTAATCGTATGCCAGAGACAACTGAACATCTATTTTATGATTGTTGTTATGATAAAGAATTTTGGAAAGATATTACAAACTGGATATTCAATACTATAGAAGAATGCATAATTATAGATAAACATATTGCCATTTTGGGTCTGCTTAAAAAAACAAATACATATGCAATAATTGGTTAATTATTAACATAAAATATTATATTTATTCCATGAAAATACAAAAACAAAATTAAACTTCTCTGCCTTAAAAACTATAATTAAAGAAAAGTTGGAAATTGAAAAATGTATCATATATAAAAATGGTAATCATGAAGATTTCAAGACAGAATGGAAGCAGTGGTATAATTTATTTCAAACATCATAAAAGTTTATTAAATCTATCAAATATTGAGATATATTTATTTCTAAAATACCTTCTCCGCACTTTATACTCCTTCACACACCTTTTCATAATACTTTCTTGTATCAATACTAATTCCGTACATAACATCTTCTCCTTTTTCTTTGTTTTCCTTCTTGGCCCCAGATAATAATAATAATAATAATAATAATAAAAAATAATAATATAAAAAAATATATATATCAAAAAAACAATATACATAAAGTATGTGGATTATATCTATTCGTGTGTATATATTTTGCCATTTATATATATGTATATAAAACAGTGTATACCATATGAAATTTAAAAAATATTGTGAGACAGTGAGCTCAGGGCACCCCAACCCATTTATATTCTGGGGACAATTTAAAAAAATAAAAATAATAATAATTTTTTATTAGTCTTATTATTATTATTATTATTATTATTATTATTATTTTATTATTATTATTTATTTTTGTTTATTTATTATTACTATTATTTTTATTTATAATTAATGTTATAATGATTTATTTTTAAATTAATTTATTAATTATTTATATTTATTTATTAGTATTTTTCCTTTTTCGTTTTTGCTTAGTAATACTGTGGTGTACTTGGAAAGGAATATGTAGGCTATAACGCAAGTTTCAGATATAGCTACACAATTTTACAACATTAAACAGTAATTGCTGATCAATTTTCAACTGACTAGAAATATCGCTAATCAAGTTTGAAAAAAAATGTTCCCTGACCTGGTATTGTTCATAGGTGTACACATTGTAAATGCAGGTGTGTGTTTATTCATTATAGTCAATTATTATTATTATTATTATTATTTATTATTAGTATTAGTTTACTACATGGATAAGAATATGTAGGCTATAGTAGTATTCATAGATGTGCACATTGTAGGTAGTGTTGTTATTATTTACTTTTCTTTTTTTCTTATTTATTATTTTTTATTATTATTTTTTGTGGTTTTTTCAAAATATATATATATATATATATATATATATATATATATATATATATATAGAGAGAGAGAGAGAGAGAGAGAGAGAGAGAGAGAGAGAGAGAGAGATGTTATTACCAAAGTGTTTTTCGGTATCGTCAATATCATATATTAGGAATAAAAATTGTATTATGCGTGCCTCTGGCGAGCATAACACATTTTTTTATTCCTAATATATGATATTGACGATACCGAAACGTAAGACGATAATAATCTCTGTATCACATAATATCAAGCTTAATACAACGTCTTTTGGTAAGCTGTATGTATATAGGAATATGTAGCGTGGTGTCTTTTTGAATGGAAATAGCGTCAAGCTCGAATAACGGCATTTTGGATGTCCTTACATCAAAATAAACTAGTGTTTAACCGTTGTTGTTGTTTGTTTTGTTGTTGTTGTTGTTGTTGTTTTTTTTTTTTTTTTTTTTTTTTTTTGGGTTTTTTTTTTTTTTTGGGGGGGGGGGGTTTGTTTGTTTTTTGTTTGTTGTTGTTGTTGTTGTTTTCTGAACGCTGGACAGTTTTCAGTGTAAAATTACTATTGAAATATTTTGATGACTATGAATGCATACGCCAATTATGGAGTGTCACGCTAATACGTTTGCTTAAATGTCAATAAACCTAGTGCCGTGAACTCAATTAATTTACATCTAATTTGCAAAGTTATCAAAATATTATATGATAAATAATAATAATAATAATAATAATGATAATAATACTAATGATAATACTAATGATAATAATAATTGTTGTATTCATGTAATGGGTACATATTAATGTGTTTTTATTGTTTTTTATTACGTCTATGCTTAGGTACAATTCTATATATAGTACATATATGAACAAGTTTATAGATTGTTTTATAGACTATAGATCCCACTAATTTGGGCACATTATATATATTGTTTATTGTTCTGAACAGAGCGTAATGTTTTAGTGGAAATTGTTTGGTAGTCAGTATGTTTATGGTTTATTTGGGCACAATTTTGGAGGCACCGTGCCACAACCCTGTATTTTGATGCAATCTAAAGCCGTGCCATGCACCAGCTACAGGCATGTAGTAGTTTTATAATGTATGTGTAATATTCGTTTTATTTTAGATACACCTTTAAAAGTACTTCAATATTGTGTGCACTAAAGGTGATGCTTCCCCCACCCGCCCTTATTTATTTATTTTTCTTATTTATTTGTTCCCTCTCCCCTGTAATACTACTCCACTTTTAAGCAAAAATATATCACATTTTTACCAAGTTAAAAACATGTTTTCTCTTCTCGCTTCTCTGACCCATTTGTACACAAGGTTTTTTAAAAACTATTTAGTTAATTTTTCCTTTGTTTTTTGTTTTTATTTCTTCAATAAGTCCTCTTTTTAATATCATCAACATGCAATTACACAAATCCTTAAATAGGCTAGCCATTTTTAAGACTACATTATATAATATATACTTGTCCGGCAAAGTTAACAGAAAGAAAAAGTTTATTTGGCCATTTACAAAATTCAGTGGATAATAACATTAAAATAATTTCTATGAATTGTAGGGCTTACATCACACTTTTAAAAGCAAACAGGTATTTAAGTTTTTAAAGAATAAGAAAGCTTCAATGTATTGTCTTCAAGGTGTACAGCTTGGTAAAGAACTAGAACAAATTGTTAAACAACAATGGGATGTTAATTTAGCCCTTACATAACAAATGCACCAGCAATACTGTTTAGAATAATTTTGAATTTAAAATTAAGAAAGTGTTAGAAGATAGAAATGAAATTATCTGACATTGAGTTTGGAAATAGATCATGAATCATACATATTAATTAGTGTGTATGGTCCAAATGTGGATATCCCGGAATTTTATGATCATTTAATTAATATAATTGAAAGTCTAGACAATAAATATGATATTATATTTGGAGATTGGAACCTGTTTCAGGACGCAATTCTTGATTTGTTTAATTACAAAATGGTTAATAATCCTAGGGCTCGTGAAAAAGGTTTGGAAATAAAAGAAATCTTAGATCTTAAAGACCCATGGAGAGAAGAGAATCCAGCTTTAAAACGGTTTTCGTAGAGACAGTCCAAACCATTAAAACAATCGCGTTTAGATTTCTTTTTAATAACACACAACCTATTGTCTTCATTCATTGGTACGGGGGCGAGACGTAGCCCAGTGGTACAGCGCTCGCTGGATGCGCGGTCGCTGTGGGATCGATCCCCGTCGGTGGGCCCATTGGGCTATTTCTCGTTCCAGCCAGTGCACCACGAGATATCAAAGGCCGTGGTATGTACTACCCTCTCTGTGGGATGGTGCATATAAAAGATCCCTTGCTGCTAATCGAAAAGAGTAGTCCATGAAGTTGCGACAGCGGGTTTCCTCTCTAAATATCTGTGTGGTCCTTAACCATATGTTTGACGCCATATAACCGTAAATACAATGTGTTGAGTGCGTCTTTAAATAAAACATTTCTTTCTTTCTTTCATTCATTGGTACTGATATACATCCTAGTTTTAAATCAGATCATTCCCCTATTGAATTAACTATACAAATTAATGAACTTGAAAGAGGAAAAGGTTTTTGAAGTTTAGTAATTTATTACTCGAAAATAAAGAATATGTAAATTTAATTAAAGAAACTAACTGAAACGGTTGATCAATATAAAAATATGAATGATGATTAAAATGTAAATCCATATGATCAGTTATTATGGGAAACATTACTACTTACGATTCGTGGTAAAACAATAGTTTATTCATCTAAAAAACGAAAACTCTACTAGACAAAAAGAAGGAATTGAGTAGTAAACTGATTGAATGGTAAAACAATAGTTTATTCATTTAAAAACGAAAACTCTACTGGACAAACAGAAGGAATTGAATAGTGAACTGATTGAATTAACCAAAACATTAGACGATACCGATGAGGTTAGTGTTAAAGATAACATAGTAGATCATATTAAAATTTTAAATATTGAATTAGAAAATATTATTAGTATCAAAGCTAAAGGTAATTTTATGAGAGCAAAACCTATATGGATTGAAAAAACGGAAAACTCACTAAATATTTTTTTCAAAAATTAGAATCAAGAATGAATGAATGAATGTTTAACGACACCCCAACACGAAAAATACATCGGCTATTGGGTGTCAAACTATGGTAAATGGAAAACATTAAATGATGAACCACATCAATATAAAAATTCAAGAGTCAAATAAAAACAGTGTAAAGAACCGTGCAAAAAATACAAATATCACAGATATATAATAGAATCAAGAAAGTTTTTAACTAAAGCATGCGTAGTATTAGAGATGGCTAGTGGCAATGTAAGTGACGATTCTCTTAGCAAATTAAATTAAACAAAGCAAAACAAAAATTATATTCTACAAAAACTAATACTCAAACAGAAAAACTATTTCAAAATTGTGAGTTTCCAAAATTAGATCCAACAACTTCCAATAGTCTTGAAGGTGAGTTAAAATGTGACGAATTACTTGCAGAATTAAACCATATGAAACATGAACAAATCCCAGGAACTGGTGGATTTACAGTGGAATTTTAAAAAAACAATTTGGAGAGACTTAATCAACTCTTTAAATTATGCTTATGATAATAGAATGTTCTCAATTACTCACCAACAACGCCTGATTACATGTATTCCTAAAGGAAATAAATCTAAGAAATTACTTTTAAAATTGGAGACCCATCTGATTACTAAATATTTCTTAGAAAATAGCTTCTGCTACAATTGCACAGAGAATGAAATCAGTTTTATCACCTATAATAAGTGAAGAACAGAAAGGTTTTTTATCTGGAATATTTATAGGTGAAGTGATACGATTAATATATGATATTATGAGAGACAATGAATTACATACTATTCAAGGACTACTGTTATTAATAGATTTTGAAACAGCTTTTGACTCGGTAGACTGGAATTTTATTCATGAAGTTTTAAAAAGTATTTGGCTTTGGAGAAATCATACAGAAATGGATTTCCATATTTCTAAGAGATAGTAAGTCTAGCGTCTTGGTTAATGGATTTGCATCACCTTTTTCAAATTGGAAAGATGGTGTAGACAGAACGATCTAATCTCCACAAATATATATTTTTTTTGTTCAGAAATATTAGCCAAGTTATTGAAAAACAATAAAAACATAAAATGAGTAAAACTATGTAATATACAATATCTAATGACACAGTTTGCTGATAACACAACAGTTATATTAGATGGAACAGAAGTGTCTCTACACCACTTTAAAAACCCTTGCATTTTGTGCTCGCTTTTCATACCTTAAAGTAAATGTAGACAAAATTAAACTAATTTGGATGGGGTCGAAAAAACGTAGTAGATATAAGATATATATATAACAAAATGATAAATGCAATGCTTAAGAGATGTGAAAGATAATATTGACTGTACTGATCAGTGTGATAACAAGAATATAAAAATATTGTGTTGTGCTGTAAACACTGTGTACTACAATTATACTAAATGTGATTTCAACTGAACGATAAGTAACTGCTAAATGTGATGCTATACGCAATACTAAATATGATGATACATATAATTTATTTCCTCTGTATTCTAGGTGTAAAACTTGAGTGTGAATTGTAAACCAATGTTAGATTTGTTCGATACGCATGTCAGCGATATTTTATGTTATGCATGTGAAGTACGGGTTTTAAAACGGTAGTGCATTTAGTAATATAGAAAGAACAGTGGGACCTTGTATTTCTTGTAATCTGAATAAAGATGAGGACGAATATTATTTTTTGTTAGAATGCCATAGATATGACAAGTTAAGAAGCAAATATATAAAAATGTTTTACTGGAAAAGACCGTCAGCTTATAAAGTTATCTTGTTATTAAGTGTAAAAAAAGTTAAAGAATTGAATCAACTTAGTAAATATATATTCGAATGTTACAAAATATGTTATGTATATTATAATTAGTCAGAAGATTAATTTAAAATGTATATGTATGTATGCATAGACGTATGTGCATTTAATAATGTATTCACCCGCACTACACTATATTGTCCAGTCGTTGTGAACAAGGTATGTAGTTTTTGTATCGATGAGCTGTAAAGGTCTACGTCAAAAAAGAATTCAGTTGAAATATAACTTTAAATGTTTGTATTTGGTTAGTCAATTTTAACAATAAACAAATGTGTACATCAATTGATGCCCTGATTATTCTTCGCGTGCTTTAAAATCATTCACCACAAAGTAGGTATTTTTTCGGTTCCTCCTAAAATGCGTTTTAGGCTTCTACGAACGATGTAACGACCAAAACGCATTTGATTTGCCATTTAACAGATCATGTAAACATTTCAGGCGATCTAAATAATATATCATTTAACTTTTTTCTTCAAAAACTGCAGTTGGAAAATACATTTTATTTTTATTTTTCACAACTAAGACAAGCAAAAATTGATACATACTAAGTTCTATTGTTATATGACTAAAAGTGTAATTTTATATTGTAAACAGAACAACCATAGATAAGATTAGAATGAAAGAGAGTTTGAACATAAAAAATCCATGGTCTTACCTGCAATCTGCACAGCAGCCGACAATCAGTAGACTTACCTGATGATCACTAGACCGTGACTCGTACACATCACATCACTGTCGTTTCAAAACTGAGGTCTGCTCCTATAAAGCCATTTACTTCGTCCTGCTCACATCTGTGTGCAGTGGTTGGCTGACCTCTCTCAGTGTTTACCTGTTATTAGGGCTGTCACGTTCACAAAAGTTTGTAAAGGAACATATTAAAGGAAACGATACCGTTTAAATGGCAAAATATTTAACTATCTAGTAACTACGTGTGTTCATTATAGATACAACACCTGATGAAAAATAACGATAACACAATTATTAGGAATAATACAGTAGACCTATACGATAATTGTTTCTTAAATATGTATACCATAGTTTAATGTCACATAAATCGTGTAGTGTTGAATGGTGAAGTATATATATTAACTTTCCACTTGACATTTTCATTCAACAAACTTTCTTCCTTTCTTTTCTTTTCTTTCTTCCTTTTTTTCGTTTTTGGACTAGGCTGATTTTGTCGCCAATTAAATTGAATACATCATACTTCATAAAATTGTCTATCGCGAATATTACTCAATGTGGTACTATGAATATCTGAATGTGCCAACACCGGAGTATTTCCTGGATAACAATTAATGTAACTGCGGCCACCTCAAAGGCATATTTCACGATATGACTTAAACCTCGTTTACATGCACACATTTTCATACAAGAGTATTTGTTTACATATATGCAAATTTGCATACCTGAGTACATTTGGTCATATGAACGCATTTATATACACGAGTAAATATACTGACGTGTAATTTCGAATAATTTCACCTAGTGGAGACCACTTGCAAATTAACATGTACACACACACACACACACACACACACACACACACACACACACACACACACACACACACACACATATATGTATATGAGTGTACACTGTTGTCATGTGAACGGGGCTATTGATACTTGAAAAATGGTTAATGATGTAGGATATCAGTTTTATCCTGTGTAGTCAAGAATTGATAATTTCGAACAGTCAGAAGAGAATAAAACCGATATTCTACATTCTCAACTGGCTGTGACCGTTATCCTGTAATGCATTTAAAACTGAGGAAAAATAACATTTTATTGTTTGTTTAACTCAAGTATATTATACCAGTAAGAAAATAAATTTACACTAGTGAAACGCAGGGCACACGTCATGTGACTAGTGCCATTTTATCACCTTGGATTAGTATGTCATCATACGTAAATACGAACTGATGGGAGTATAATGAACTAGATAATACTGGTTGTTACCCTATTTGTGAACCGTAACAATAATCTAGTTATGATACCATATATCTAAAGAATTTTATGTTAATAAAAACAGCTGTGTTAGAAAAAGAAAAATCAAAGATACTTAAAAAAAATAAAAAAATAAAAAATATATATATTGAAATTATTTTAAAACTAAAAGTACTAGATACTTTGTTTATATATAAAAAAATGTATATTGTTTACTAATTAACGAATTTTTGTTTTTAAATCACCAGTCATATATAACACGCGAAGGCCTAAACGAAACGATATCGTTTAAACGTGTAAACGTGACAGGTATCTGTAACCTTTACCTAGTCTGCGAGACGATATCACAGCGAAATTCAGGGTGTATGTCACCAACTCACCTCTCATAACCTGTTTTTAACTTACACGCGAGTAACTATAAACATTTTAGGGCCAAATTTACGAAGCCTGTTATTTTTTAAACGCAGGTGTTTAAGCAATGTAAATGAATGTAGTTGCATGCGTGTAATACATAATCAGGCTGTGTACTACGCTTAACCACTTGCGGTTAAGAAAACCTTGAGGCCGAATTCACAAAGCCCGTTTATGTCTTGCACGCGTGTAACTACATATACATTTACAATGCATAAACACCCGCGTGTAGCTACATATACATTTACAATGCATAAACACCCGCGTGTAGCTACATATACATTTACAATGCATAAACACCCACGTGTAGCTACATATACATTTACAATGCATAAACACCCGCGTGTAACTACATATACATTTACAATGCATAAACACCCGCGTGTAACTACATATACATTTACAATGCATAAACACCCGCGTGTAACTACATATACATTTACAATGCATAAACACCCACGTGTAGCTACATATACATTTACAATGCATAAACACCCGCGTGTAATAAAGACACGTTTTGTAACAACATTTATTCAATATTGCTTTCCTTTCTTCATTTCACCATGTGGCTGGAGCTGATGTAAGCAGTTTTTCAATCAACATACTAGACATATAAACAATACTACATTTCACAATTGTAAAGAAATCCAAGAAAGTGGAACATGACATTGCTCGTTACGGATGAAACCGGAAGCGTGTTTCACTGGCCTAGTTTTAAACCCTGCAATATTGTTTCCCGACCTTGAGTCTTGGTGCACTGATACGAGAACTGATCAAAGTAGACGCATTTACTGGCGGCCAGACGAAACGATACTTGACGAAACAAATTGTAGGTATGGCAGTATTAAAGTATTTTACTGTTGTCAATAAATTGTAGGTATGGCAGTACTAAAGTATTTTACTGTTGTCAACAAATTGTAGGTATGGCAGTATTAAAGTATTTTACTGTTGTCAATAAATTGTAGGTATGGCAGTATTAAAGTATTTTACTGTTGTCAACAAATTGTAGGTATGGCAGTATTAAAGTATTTTACTGTTGTCAACAAACTGTAGGTATGGCAGTATTAAAGTATTTTACTGTTGCCAACAAATTGTAGGTATGGCAGTATTAAAGTATTTTACTGTTGTCAATAAATTGTGGGTTTTCCTGCTCAATAATGTATGTGCCGATGGTTTGCTATTGATACTGAATATCGCACGGATAGCAGTGACCACTGATCAAATGCACCAGAATAAAATACCATTGGCCAAAATCCACCAGTGATCTTTTCCAGGCGGTTTGGCGGGAAAGAAAGGTAAGGGCGTTGTCTAATAAGCTATTTTCTACAACGAATATTATAAAACCAAACGAAATAACCAATTTGCAAGATATTCCAAAATTAGTAGCTCGTAAAATATAACATGTATACATAGAGACAGTCCTATATTTATGCCCTGTTACATTAACATCCAGTTAAAATTGAGAAAACCGGATGTAGCAGATATTCACTAATAGAGTGTGCTTGTTTGTTTCAAATTATAATTTTTTACTGTTTATGTAGTTTATTTTCGTGGGCGTTTATTTGTGTGTGTGTGTGTGGTGGTGGTGGTGGGGGGGGGTGTATAAAAGTAAATGTGTTTTTTAAACTAATATTTGACATGAGCTAGCATTCGATCAACTAAGTCAAAACAACCAAAACTAGCTCTATTTCAATGTCGGCGAACTGCTCCAAATTACCTCTAAGAAATTACGCAACATCTTCTATTTGGCAATAATCCCACGGGACATTTGCAAATTCAATAGCATCAAAAACAACCCTCGCCCACTACCGACACTGGTCGGGCTGCCTGTACTCCTTTGCACTTAGCAGCCAGGGCGACCCCCTCTGCCCTCGCCCTACCCTTTCCTGTCTTGGACAGAGGAGCCGGCGAGAGCCGATACATGCACCCATGACAGGCGTGCGCTACAACAGGTTTTTCTGAATGTGCACGTTAAACCCAATGGCTTGACCTCACCTCACTTGACCCGACCTCACATTTGACTACCGTCCCAACATGCTACTCAGTAGTAGAGCGTCGTCCGACGTGCGATACACCGTAAGATCGATCGCCCGCGGTGGATTTTTATTTTCCTGTCGTAAACTGTGTTCCACGACCGGTACATCAAATGACATGGCATGTGCTGTCCTACCTACTGGAAAATGCATATAAAAATATCTTGCAACGTTTTGGTAGCTGGCGGCAGTGTGTTATTTTCCCTCTATACCTCTCTCTACCTTTCTCTCTATCTTTCTCCCCCTCTCTCCCTCTGTCTGTTTCTCTGTATCTCTCTATCTCTCTCTCTCTCTCTCTCTCTCTCTCTCTCTCTCTCTCTCTCTCTCTCTCTCTCTCTCTCTCTCTCTCTCTCTCTCAAAAATATGTCGTAATTCAAAATTTCTTAACGTGCCTTTCAACAAATATTCCTTTTTTCCCTAGGTTCTTCTTTGTCATCCTGTCGTCTGAATTAGTGGTGTGTTGGCGTTTTTACAATTTGTTTTAGCTTTATTATTCTTTATTTATTTTATGGCGTGTAGTATATCAGTGTCCTGACAAACAGGTTTCCAACAAAGAAATATGTTTGGGGTTGTTTTTGCATTTCTTCGCTGTGATGTTTCCCCCGTCTACCCGGTTCATTACCCGTTCTGATCCAGTTACCGTACACTGCGTGCATTGTCCTATTTTATGACCCATATGGTTAAAAGATATCGTGGTGCATACCAAAGTGATATGTCCCACTTGGCGTTACGCCAAGTGGCAGGTAACACTTTGACGTCATCAATTGACGCACTAGAACCTGAGTAAGCATAAAACATGTATAGTGATCCACCAAACAAGAATGTTCACAAACTGGGCGTTGTGGTGTATATGTTTGGGCAATTGAACTTAAAGAGTCTGTCCAGGGATTACTTATCACTAATACAGCCTTTTTAACAACTAGCCCGTTGGACCATTTCTTGTTCCAACCAGTGCACCACTACTATCTTCAAATCAATTTCAAATGTACTTATAATGAGTGATATGTAATATAATGCTTCACCTTTTTTTCCTTTTATATTTATTATTTTTAAAATTAAATTTTCTAATTCTGCAGCCTTTTAACCTGATCACCCCCCCCCCCACACACACACACACATATATATATATATATATATATATATATATATATATATATATATATATATATATATACACACACACACAGACACAAACACACATATCGGAGGATGTGCCCACGATAGACGTGCTTGAACCTTTAGTGGATGTAAGGACGTGACATATTGTTGACTGTTTGATTGATTCGAAACTCCATACGTTTGTTTTTCTTTTCTTTTTTTTGTTCTGACAATTCAATACAGATAATGTAGCTACGTCCTAACGAAAACTTGGACATTATTATAACTTCCAGTGAGAAAAAGCAAGTACTCTGTTAAATAGCGTGCGAGACGTAGCCCAGTGGTACAGCGCTCGCTCGATGCGCGGTCGGTGTGAGATCGATCCCCGTCGGTGGCCCCATTGCGCTATTTCTCGTTCCAGCCAGTGCACCACGACCGGTATATCAAAATCCGTGGTATGTACTACCATGTCTGTGGGATGGTGCATATAAAAGATCCCTTGCTGCTAATCGAAAAAGAGTAGCCCATGAAGTGGCAACAGCGGGTTTCCTCTCTCAAGATCTGCATGGTACTTAACCATATGTCTGACGCCATATAACCGTAAATAAAATGTGTTGAGTGCGTCGTTAAATAAAACATTTCTTTCTTTCTGTTAAATAGTTACGTTTCTTAAAGTTAAAGGGTGTAATGGGTTTCTGCATATTTGTATACACGGTTAATGTGTCCACGTGTGTACTGTGATTGGCGCCCTAGTTTTCATGATAAATGAATAATATAAATGTCTTAATAATATCTGACTGGGTAACTGACTGGCATTCTGACTTACTGACTGGTGGGTGGCTGGCTGGATGGATGACAGAATAGATGGATGGATAAATAGATGTGTATATATGGGTGGGTGGGTGGATGGATGGATGGATGTGTATATATGGGTGGGTGGATAGATGGATGGATGTGTATATTTGGGTGGATGCATGCATGCATAGGTGGATGCATGGAAGGATGTAATGATGGATGGATAGATGGATGGATGGATGTGTATATATGGGTGGGTGGATAGATAGATGGATGGATGGATGTGTATATTTGGGTGGATGCATGCATGCATAGGTGGATGCATGGAAGGATGTAATGATGGATGGATAGATGGATGGATGGATGGATGTGTATATTTGGGTGGATGCATGGAAGGATGTAATGATGGATGGATAGATGGATGGATGGATGGATGTGTATATATGGGTGGATGCATGGAAGGATGTAATGATGGATGGATAGATGGATGGATGGATGGATGTGTATATATGGGTGGATGCATGGAAGGATGTAATGATGGATGGATGGATGGATGGATGGATGTGTATATATGGGTGGATGCATGGAAGGATGTAATGATGGATGGATAGATGGATGGATGGATGGATGTGTATATATGGGTGGATGCATGGAAGGATGTAATGATGGATGGACAGATGGATGGATGGATGGATGTGTATATATGGGTGGATGCATGGAAGGATGTAATGATGGATGGATAGATGGATGGATGGATGGATGTGTATATATGGGTGGATGCATGGAAGGATGTAATGATGGATGGATAGATGGATGGATGGATGGATGTGTATATATGGGTGGATGCATGCATGCATGGGTGGATGCATGGAAGGATGTAATGATGGATGGATAGATGGATGGATGGATGGATGTGTATATTTGGGTGGATACATGGAAGGATGTAATGATGGATGGATAGATGGATGGATGGATGTGTATATATGGGTGGATGCATGGAAGGATGTAATGATGGATGGATATATGGATGGATGGATGGATGTGTATATATGGGTGGATGCATGGAAGGATGTAATGATGGATGGATAGATGGATGGATGGATGGATGTGTATATATGGGTGGATGCATGGAAGGATGTAGTGATGGATGGATAGATGGATGGATGGATGGATGTGTATATTTGGGTGGATGCATGCATGCATGGGTGGATGCATGGAAGGATGTAATGATGGATGGATAGATGGATGGATGGATGGATGTGTATATTTGGGTGGATGCATGCATGCATGGGTGGATGCATGGAAGGATGTAATGATGGATGGATAGATGGATGGATGGATGGATGTGTATATATGGCTGGATGCATGGAAGGATGTAATGATGGATGGATAGATGGATGGATGGATGGATGTGTATATATGGGTGGATGCATGGAAGGATGTAATGATGGATGGATAGATGGATGGATGGATGGATGTGTATATATGGGTGGATGCATGCATGCATGGGTGGATGCATGGAAGGATGTAATGATGGATGGATAGATGGATGGATGGATGGATGTGTATATATGGGTGGATGCATGCATGCATGGGTGGATGCATGGAAGGATGTAATGAGGATGGATAGATGGATGGATGGATGGATGTGTATATTTGGGTGGATGCATGCATGCATGGGTGGATGCATGGAAGGATGTAATGATGGATGGATGGATGGATGGATGGATGGATGTGTATATATGGGTGGATGCATGCATGCATGGGTGGATGCATGGAAGGATGTAATGATGGATGGATAGATGGATGGATGGATGGATGGTTGTGTATATATGGGTGGATGCATGGAAGGATGTAATGATGGATGGATAGATGGATGGATGGATGGATGTGTATATATGGGTGGATGCATGGAAGGATGTAATGATGGATGGATAGATGGATGGATGGATGGATGTGTATATATGGGTCGATGCATGGAAGGATGTAATGATGGATGGATAGATGGATGGATGGATGTGTATATATGGGTGGATGCATGCATGCATGGGTGGATGCATGGAAGGATGTAATGATGGATGGATAGATGGATGGATGGATGGATGTGTATATATGGGTGGATGCATGGAAGGATGTAATGATGGATGGATAGATGGATGGATGGATGGATGGATGTGTATATTTGGGTGGATGCATGCATGCATGGGTGGATGCATGGAAGGATGTAATGATGGATGGATAGATGGATGGATGGATGGATGTGTATATATGGGTGGATGCATGGAAGGATGTAATGATGGATGGATAGATGGATGGATGGATGGATGTGTATATATGGGTGGATGCATGGATGTAATGATGGATGGATAGCATGGATGGATGGATGTAATGGGTGGATGGATATGTAATGATGGATGGATAGATGGATGGATGGATGTGTATATATGGGTGGATGCATGCATGCATGGGTGGATGCATGGAAGGATGTAATGATGGATGGATAGATGGATGGATGGATGGATGTGTATATATGGGTGGATGCATGGAAGGATGTAATGATGGATGGATAGATGGATGGATGGATGGATGTGTATATATGGGTGGATGCATGGAAGGATGTAATGATGGATGGATATGGATGGATGGATGGATGGATGGATGTATATATGGGTGGATGCATGGAATGATGTATGATGGATGGATAGATGGATGGATGGATGGATGTGTATATATGGGTGGATGCATGGATGGGATGGATAGATGGATGGATGGATGTGTATATGGGTGGATGCATGCATGCATGGGTGGATGCATGGAAGGATGTAATGATGGATGGATAGATGGATGGATGGATGGATGGATGTGTATATATGGGTGGATGCATGCATGCATGGATGCATGGAAGGATGTAATGATGGATGGATAGATGGATGGATGGATGGATGGTATATTTGGGTGGATGCATGATGGATGGATGGATCGATGGATGGATGGATGGATGGATGTGTATATATGGGTGGATGGATGCATGGATGCATAGATGTGTGGATGCATGCATGCATGGGTGGATGCATGGAAGGATGTAATGATGGATGGATAGATGGATGGATGGATGTGTATATATGGGTGGATGCATGCATGCATGGGTGGATGCATGGAAGGATGCATGCATGGGGATGGATGGATGATGGATGGATGGATGTGTATATGGGTGGATATGATGGATGGATGGATGGATGGATGGATGTATGATGGATGGGATGGATGCATGCATGCATGGGTGGATGCATGCATGCATGGGTGGATGCATGGAAGGATGTAATGATGGATGGATAGATGGATGGATGGATGTGTATATATGGGTGGATGCATGCATGCATGGGTGGATGCATGGAAGGATGTAATGATGGATGGATAGATGGATGGATGGATGGATGGGTGGATGCATGGAAGGATGTATGGGTGGATATGGATGGATGGATGCATGCATGCATGGGGATGGATGGGTGATGGATGCATGCATGGGGGTGGATGCATGGAAGGATGTAATGATGGATGGATAGATGGATGGATGGATGGATGGATGTGTATATATGGGTGGATGCATGCATGCATGGGTGGATGCATGCATGCATGGGTGGATGCATGGAAGGATGTAATGATGGATGGATAGATGGATGGATGGATGGATGGATGGATGTGTATATATGGGTGGATGCATGCATGCATGGGTGGATGCATGCATGCATGGGTCGATGCATGGAAGGATGTAATGATGGATGGATAGATGGATGGATGGATGGATGGATGTGTATATATGGGTGGATGCATGCATGCATGGGTGGATGCATGCATGCATGGGTGGATGCATGGAAGGATGTAATGATGGATGGATAGATGGATGGATGGATGGATGGATGTGTATATATGGGTGGATGCATGCATGCATGGGTGGATGCATGCATGCATGGGTGGATGCATGGAAGGATGTAATGATGGATGGATAGATGGATGGATGGATGGATGGATGTGTATATATGGGTGGATGCATGCATGCATGGGTGGATGCATGCATGCATGGGTGGATGCATGGAAGGATGTAATGATGGATGGATAGATGGATGGATGGATGTGTATATATGGGTGGATGCATGCATGCATGGGTGGATGCATGGAAGGATGTAATGATGGATGGATAGATGGATGGATGGATGGATGGATGGATGGATGTGTATATATGGGTGGATGCATGCATGCATGGGTGGATGCATGGAAGGATGTAATGATGGATGGATAGATGGATGGATGGATGGATGTGTATATATGGGTGGATGCATGGAAGGATGTAATGATGGATGGATGCATGGGTGGATGGATGGAATATATGGGTGGATGCATGGATGTAATGATGGATGGATGGATGGATGGATGGATGTGTATATATGGGTGGATGCATGGATGTAATGATGGATGGATGGGTGGATGCATGGATGCATGGGTGGATGCATGGAAGGATGTAATGATGGATGGATAGATGGATGGATGGATGGATGGATGGGTGGATGCATGCATGCATGGGTGGATGCATGGATGTATGATGGATGGATAGGATGGATGGATGGATGGGGGTGGATGCATGCATGCATGGGTGGATGCATGGAAGGATGTAATGATGGATGGATAGATGGATGGATGGATGGATGGATGGGTGGATGCATGGAAGGATGTAATGATGGATGGATAGATGGATGGATGGGTGGATGCATGCATGCATGGGTGGATGCATGGATGCATGCATGGGTGGATGCATGCATGCATGGGTGGATGCATGGAAGGATGTAATGATGGATGGATAGATGGATGGATGGATGTGTATATATGGGTGGATGCATGCATGCATGGGTGGATGCATGGAAGGATGTAATGATGGATGGATAGATGGATAGATGGATGGATGGATGTGTATATATGGGTGGATGCATGCATGCATGGGTGGATGCATGGAAGGATGTAATGATGGATGGATAGATGGATGGATGGATGGATGGATGTGTATATATGGGTGGATGCATGCATGCATGGGTGGATGCATGGAAGGATGTAATGATGGATGGATAGATGGATGGATGGATGTGTATATATGGGTGGATGCATGCATGCATGGGTGGATGCATGGAAGGATGTAATGATGGATGGATGGATGGATGGATGGATGGATGTGTATATATGGGTGGATGCATGCATGCATGGGTGGATGCATGGAAGGATGTAATGATGGATGGATAGATGGATGGATGGATGGATGTGTATATATGGGTGGATGCATGCATGCATGGATGGATGCATGGATGGATGTATGGATGGATGGATATGGATGGATGGGGTGGATGGATGCATGCATATATGGGTGGATGCATGCATGCATGGGTGGATGCATGGAAGGATGTAATGATGGATGGATAGATGGATGGATGGATGGATGGATGTGTATATATGGGTGGATGCATGCATGCATGGGTGGATGCATGCATGCATGGGTGGATGCATGGAAGGATGTAATGATGGATGGATGGATGGATGGATGTGTATATATGGGTGGATGCATGCATGCATGGGTGGATGCATGCATGCAGGATGGAATGATGGATGGATGGATGTGTATATATGGATGGATGGATGGATGCATGTATGGATGGACTGGATGCATGCATGTATGGGTGGATGATGCATGGGTGGATGCATGGAAGGATGTAATGATGGATGGATAGATGGATGTATCGTCGGACGGATAGAGGAACAGATACATGAATATACATATATTATATATTCAAACAAGAGAAGCGGCATTTCGCACCCCTCTGTCTGATTTGAGGGGAGTGAATCCGCAGAATAATACATACACATCGTGTTACACCGGATATATCAGGTTCGTGCTGTTCAATGGTTTCATATCCGCTTGTTGTTGAAATCGGTTGGTCGTCATTTTTCTTAAACATTTTTGAGATGTCCATTAAAATCATTAGCGTGGCACAGTTTTTCTAGGCAAGATCGGGTAATCTGAACCACAAGTATTTTTTTTATTTGTTATTATACACGCAAAATACTGGGAGTACATACACATTGTGGTGGTATGCTGATTATAGTAATAGTAATACTTATACAAATAATGTACATAGTAATATATTTAATATTAATGCATATGTACATGTAGATAATAGTATTTATAACACATTATAAATGGCTAGTTAATAGAAATATATTTAAATAGGCTGGTTGATGCAATGGGACATAAAATAAATATATAAGTTAAGAAAGAAAGATTATAGTAGTTAATTATAGTGATAAGTAATAATGTCAAAATTCACGTCAAGCGCTCGCTTGATAATTGTGTCTATTTTCTTCCATCAAATTACTTTCTTGGCTGAAGAGTCATTTCCATGGTGCCCAAATTGTATTATACTCCTCATATTTACAGTTTTTAAAAAGAATATATTTTTCTATTACGTATTTATTTTGCAAAAGCTATTATATATTTTTTTTTCTCCATTTTTGTCTTGTATATATAATATTTAATATTTATTAACAGCCAGTTTATAAATATGTTTTTTATATCGCCTATTTGTCCAAATAAAATAATTGTTTAATTTAATTTTATTCGAATTCCTTTTTTGTTTAAAATCCAATTTACCACAAGTCTTTGTTTGGTCTTATGACGCTTGTTGGATTGCTGTGTATGATTGGCGTGTTTACAGATGGTAGAAATGAAGAAAAAGAAATCTGGTGGGGCACCACGTCTCTAATTGCTGACCTTTCTCGTCTTTCGTTCATCGACGGGTTAGTGCTAGAACCTATTATATGGTGGATTATCAAAAAATTTGTTAATCACCTTGTCAACATCAAGGGAAGGTGTACTATCATTTCACCATGTCTCATTCAAATCAATCATTTATTTATGCTTTTATACATCCGAACCTGAACCAATTATCTTTTATGTCAAATTTCACAACACGCCAAAACCAAGTTTTCAACACTACCTTGTTTTGTCTCTCTAGAATGTATCATCCATAGTTGACAGACATAAAACCTTAGCTCACAACACTTGTGGTAGGCTGTAAACTGTCAATGAATATTGAAGCCCTGGTGTCAGGACGAATGACACACCAATCACATGTGATAGCTGCAAGTGCATCCAGCAGTGGTGTTTTATGTAAACTATCTCAAATCTGGCAGAAGTAGCTAGAATTAATTGTCTTCATTTCATGATAACGGTGTCTGTGGGTGATAATCTGAGATGGACTGCAAACAATGAAGGTCTACACTTTTATAATGCTTGGACATGTCGAATGTGCTATAATGTGTGTGTTGCTAATTAGTTGCTGAATAAATGCTGGTGATGTAAATAGTTTAACCAGCAGTGGTTAAACAGTGTATTTGCAAAGTTCTTTTAGTTGCATAGAAGGAACACACAGTTGAGAAAATATAAACATAACAGAGACACAAATAAATTAATTATAACAGTTGAGTTATTTTCACTTATTTTAGTTTGAACACTGATTGTGTGTACTACATAAAAAAATAATATAACAAAATTAATTTACCGGAGGTGGGACGTAGGCCTAACCCAGTGGTAAAGTGCTCGTCTGATGTGATGTCAGTCTATAATCGATCCCTGTCAGTGGAACCATTGGACTATGTCTCGTTCCAACCAGTTTCACAAATGGTGTAACAAAGGCCATGGTATGTACTATCCTGTCTGTGGGATGATGCCCTGCTTCTAATAGAGAAAAGTATCCCATGGAATGTCGGCAGCAGGTTTTCTCTCTAAAATATATGTGTGGTCATTAAGCATATGTCTGACGCCACATACGGTGACATACCTATAGTTAGAATGTGTTGAGCGTGTCATTAAATATAATATTTCTTTCTTTAATTTGTAAAAATATGTTTCCCATAACCACGAACCTTATTTAAAAATTAAGAACTACAATATGTCTCTATTGTGTAGACAATTTGAATATTATATAAAATAAAGTTACGTTGGAGTTTGAAATAAATATGCCTGGAAAGTCTTTATTGTAATAAAGATGTCGGGCCAAATCAATATTTTATGTTCATACACATAGCAATATAATATTTTAATTTGTTTTGCATACAGGGGAGTAATTTTAACATATTCAGTGGGCACACATCATCATCACAGGATTGTAACTTTTCTATTGATTATATATTTTATAGACATTATGGAACATATGACATGTAGTTATTAGTTATTTGATAAAGCCTGAGTATTTTTCTATAAATCAGTGCCCGTTTATTGTAGTTCATGATTATAATTAAATAATTTGAAGCGACCCTTTCGTGTAAATGGCATACAATATGATGCATACTCGTATATAATATTGTTCAGTGCAGTAATTAAAATGTATGCCCTTGTATATTTTCTAGGCCAAAATATCTAGATATTACATTAATATTGGAATAATTGTAACAGTTGAGAAGTTCCAATGATAAGTGATTTCTGGTAAGATATTGAATATGAAGGTCTTACCCAGGCTTCTCTCACCCCTATCTAATATTGAAATTGAAGATGCATCCATCAAACTGCCATCTCCATGTCGCATTGACAAACGTGACAACAGTATACAGACACCACAAGAACAAGGGATGACAAATGCATTACAGATTTGGGAAACTGGTGAGAGTAAAAGGAAGAAACAGACCCACATTGAGAAAAGTGTGGACATTTGGAAGATTCCGCCAGAAATAAATGAATACACTAACTGAGATTCCACCAATAGACTTCATAATGAGTTAAGAACCACCCGAAGATGACATTATATAGACCTGCCTTTTTGTATTCCTCATCACAAAATGTTTTGGTAAATGGGCTTCTGTTCGTGGGTGTGACAAATAGGGTGTGTGTGAAAATAGGGCCCCCTTTCCCAAAACATGGCCAACTACTAATAGCACTACTGGCAGAGTAGATAACTGAGAAAACATTTCAAATGATGATAGATACACGAAACTTGTCACAGATGATCTCCCTGGTGCGTTCTTCAAATCCAATTAATAAACCCGTTAAATTTTCAATAAGGCGACCATTTTCCATAGTCCTACCAATGGTCATTATTCACATGTATTTTAATATAGTTTTTCGATATTAGTCATCTTATATTCTTTGTATGTTTAGATAGTCGATGAACCTAGCGTCTATGTAGAAAACACTTTAGATGGTGGGAATAGCAAATATCGGGGGTCGATGTTTGTTGATTTTCCGTCATTTTAATTTTGAGCCATTTTGAACCATGTTTTTGAATTCAGCATCCCCAAACGAGGTTACAAATCTATGTTGGACCAAATCTTAAAACAAATGCCGAACATGGGACCGGACTATGAGCATGTTTATTGCATGTTTCAATCTCACATATTTCAATTCAAGTGACATAACTCTTTTATTACAAGTTGGCTTAAGTGTTTTTTATGATTGCTTTTATTTGATTTGTTGTTTCTTGTTTCTTGGCTTGCGTTCAACTACCCTGTGACGATGTTGATGTTAAAAACCTGTGAGATATTTCTATATTCCCGATCTCCACAACAGACGCATTTGACAACCAATAAATAAGCAGGATGTCCTTGATAATCTTGAGTAAGTAAATAAAACAAAAATGATCACCCAGATGAATTTGAAATATATGCTTGGGCATATAGGCTACATTTATTTATTGACAAAAAAAACGAAAAAAGAAGGAATTTACATACATATATAAATAACAAAAAGTAACGCTGACGTATTTTACAGATGTCAAAACATGGCGGAACGTAACTAACAAATAAAACACTGAATGCCGAATAACACTATAAGTACATTTCTTTTGCACAAAATGATTTATGCTTCGCACCTCTACTTTCTTTCTCCAAACTGGCCACCCACCCTCCATTTCTGGGCCTTACGCAAATTTGCTTGGAGAGAAGAAAGCAGGACGTTTAAAAGCGATCTGGCAAACCCCACATTACCGGGTCCTTCCCAAGATTGCTCGATCTGTGGTGTATCCATTTTTAACATAACTAAATAACTGGTAATTGATAAACATTAACTGATACATAAATAGAAAAGCTAAAGTTTGACACGATTCACGCCTTTGAGAGCAAAAACAAACAGCGCTAACAATTATTACAAATGCTCTTTGAAGTTAACCAGCCTGTGTCTGTAATTAAGTATTACGTAGCGAGGCTCTCCACCACGGACGAACACCGACTCTCAAACATAGGATCATGTCGTTCCGCTTAGTCGGCAATCTATTATTCTGTAATTATCACCCTAATCCTCGACAGCCAAGACCACCCGAGATAGGCGCGCTTCGCTTGTTTGACATGATTGACAATACATTCGTGTCTGAAATACTATCGGCAACGACAGTTTGATAGGGTCCTGTCATGGACGGCGTGCGCTACAACAGCTTGCTCTGAATGTGCACGTAAAACCCTATGACATGACATGACACGACACAGTTTGATCAATCCACACGCGTCGAGTTTTAGAGGTGCATACTCTATTAAATCTTTATGACGGGACCAAAGAATTAGGTCGAGAGATCGAGGTTTCGAAGTTTGAGTTTTCGAAGGTCGTTATTACTAGTTTGTATAGCAACTCGGCCGGGACCGTCGCTTCAGATCGAGAGATCGAAGGTGGAGTTATATATATATATATATATATATATATATATATATAGGTGGAGTTATATATATATATATATATATATATATATATATTTATACACCTGGAAAAAATATATATGTATATATATTTATACACCTGGAAATTAATTAAGCACCACTCAATTTATATTGTCAGCAAATTATTATTATGGGTGGTAGCCAGGCAATATTAATACCGTAAAAAACATGTCCCTTTCCACACTCCATACTGTCGTTTCGTTGTCCTTGCCAGTCAAGAACCCGCAAAAATAGCACGTGCAGATAGCTACCCTCAAACGTGGGAAAACCAAACTTTTGTTCAATTACGTTTTATGCTTGTTTTCGGAAAATAATTTTCCTTTTGTGCTCAATAAGCATCTAATGGTTCGCCGAAAACTGTACATTACCACTAGGTGGCAGATTAATGGAATGAATAATACGGGATTATCATGCAGGGAAATTGGGCGTCAGTTGGGTCGGAATCATACTGTAATTAGTCGACTCATACAAAAACACCAACAAATCCATTCCCAGTCTGGAGCTCCACGCGGTAAGACGTGTTTGTTTCGCTTGTGCACACTGCACGTGCTTTCGTGTGCTCGTCTTGGGGGTCCTTCATTTCGTTGTTTTTGTCAGCGAAATGAAGTTTTCTACTGGGATGTATGCGGCCATTGGAACTGATTGAACGCTTCTCGTTTCGACAGCCTGCACCACCAGGTTGGATTCTTTTTTAGCGAGATTCCTTGCCTCCACGTCATTTCTCCGTCTGACTGTCGACTTAGGTTTTTTTTCGTGACTCGTATGACGGCCATTCTGCAGAACGCCACGGTTGTTCGCGTTTAGTCTCTACATGTCCGAGCCTGTCCTAGCAGCACTGGAAGATTGACCGCCCCACTCTAAGAAGAAATAGGAAGCGGGGTCGGCCCCTACTACTCTTTTTCTAGATTTTACCTTGCTTTATAGCGATACCATCTCGTATCCTCCGGAGTCGGGCCCGTCCGCACCACTATACCAACCCATGACGACTGGACTATACCCTAGTCTGATACTTTCTCTCGTTCAGACGGATCCGGCTTCTCAAGATCTGTATTTCAGCACAGCACCTCCAACGTCTATCGACTGTCAATCTAGGGGTTTTCTTGACGGGATGCAACCCATCTCGTCCCTTTAAGCTGTGCACCCAAACGGCCTTAACGAGGCCACTCGCGTGGACATATCGATCGGACTTTAAACTTTTAGATCTGCGTTCAAAATTTTATGTCGAAATTACTTCTTTTTTTTTTAATATTATTAAATAGTCCGATCCTCTCTTCTTTCTCTTATTTAATTTTGGACTGTCCTAAAATGCTCCAAATTATATAAATATTCGGCCGAGCAGTCAATTCTTTTTTATTTTTGGCTTGTAACCTTTTTCCTTTTTTTATTTATTCTATTAACTTTTTTACTAATTGCTATTTTCAAAATTCTGCCTATTTTCAACCTCCCCCCCCCCCCCCCCGCTACCCGCTCCATCCTGAGCCGGGCCACCGATCTTATCGGAGGTCGGACTCGGGATGGGCGTGTTCGAAACCCTAGTGGTATATGGGCACGTTAAACTAGTTATCATCACCAACAAATCAATGGCGTCAAGGACAGGAACCGTCCAGGACAACCTCGTAAAACATCTCCACAAGAAGACAGGGCCTTGTTAAGACTTGTTCGACGTTTCTCTTTTCGAGCAGCAAGATCTTGAGAGATAATTGGATTGCCAACAGGGTCATTCCAACGAGGACCGTAAGGAATCGGTTGAAGACCGCTGGGTACCGTCTCAGCAGGCCTATCAAACGTTCCCTTCTGACACCAGCACACAAAGCAGCACGTTTAGCACGGTGTCAGGTACGCCATAGATGGAATCTTGCATCCTGGAGAAAGGTTCATTGTTCCGATGAAAGCCGCTTTCTTCTGCACATGACTGATGGAAGAACTCGTGTTTGGAGGCAACCAAATACCGCCTATGCCGCCAACAACATCCAGGAAACCATTCCATTTGGCGGTGGTTCTGTGATGGTGTGGGAATGCGTTTCTCACGATTGCAAGTTGGATCTGGTCGCTGTTGAAGGCAATGTTAATGGGCCAAGATATCAGAGGGCCATCCTGGAAACCGTTGCCGTTCCTCACTTTGACAACCATGCTTTGGCCACGCGAAACCACTGTTTATGGATGAGAATGCTAGACCCCATCGAACGCTTGCAGTAATGGATTTCCTACAGCGAAATGCAATCACTACCATTCCTCGGCCGACACGAAGCCCCGACCTCAATTTGATTGAGAACTTGTGGGACATTCTTGGTCGAAGAGTACGTCAGAGAGATCCTCCAGTCCACAATTTAGCAGATTTGTCAGCAGCATTGCAACAGGAATGGCGGGCGATCCCACAACGTCAAATCCAACGTCTGGTCCAGGACATGAGAAGACGTATTGAAGCGGTCATCCGTGTCGGTGGGGGTTACACCAGATACTGAAG
This sequence comes from Gigantopelta aegis, assembly GCF_016097555.1. Taxonomy (NCBI): domain Eukaryota; kingdom Metazoa; phylum Mollusca; class Gastropoda; order Neomphalida; family Peltospiridae; genus Gigantopelta; species Gigantopelta aegis. The sequence goes on from NC_054701.1 coordinate 92,304,771, forward strand.
TTTTGAAGATTTTCTAATACTCTGGACCTTGTTCGAGCATGACAGCCACAAAACACTTCTGCAAATCATTACAAACTAGCGCCAGTCCCATAGTTAATTTACCGACATTTTCACCCACATTTCCCTTGTAACATTACACATTAAATTAGGATAAAATTATGTCTTAACTTTCGTGTGACCATGTGACATGCTACATCTCCACACAAAAAAATAGCAGTTTACAATGAATGGGTCAATTAACTAGTCACATGTCGCAAAATACTAAATTAGACTTATATATGCATATTCGTAAACTGTAGTCTCAGCTTCAGTGTGGTGCAATTTGTTTTAAAATACATTGATTTTTGACGGAGTTTGAGCAAAACATGTTCGGTGATATGTAGGATCATTATTTTGAAATAATGGCCGCCGAAGAGGTCCTGGATTTTGGTCACTGGTATCAAAACACCATAGCAACAATATACTTAAAATAAAGGTACACTCTCAAGTTTTGCACACATTAAGTTTAAATCATACACTATATGAACAAAAAGGTTTTGTAGGTTCAGGGTGGTTGAATACAATAAAATAAAATAATTTAATACATAGTAAATCTTTTTACTGAAAACCATTTTGCAAAATTATGAGCCATATAAGCACCAAATTATAAATTAAGCATGAAAATCCAGTAGATGGTAAATTTCTGAAATAAGTCAAACACAATATACAGAGTGAAACCATTATTATTATAACTTTTAGATTTTTAACATTCTGATTCCAGAGATAATCCATGGAAGGTTGTGTGTGAGGGGTTTCTTTTTAGGTATTGTTTTTTTTTACTTGAAATAAATAACGTCATTTTCCTAAAGTCGCATCCTGGGTAACTCAGGAACAAATTTTGGTTTCGAAATCCGACCCCGTCATCGTGATCGTCCACATCCCAGGAATAATCGGAAATTACATTTGTCCACTCATTAACCGAATTCGATCCACTTAAATTTAGATTATTCAGCTCACTGAAAGCTCTCGCAAGAAGAGCGTCTAATTTACTCACTTTAAAATCATCAAAAATTAAATAACTGATTGAAATGTTACATAAATTCACATAAAATAATTGCTCTTCAAATAAAAACCGTAGGCACAGCCATCTTTTTTTTTCTTCTTTTGTGTTTTCCTTCGGCGAACCACTGTAAGCTTGAATGCTTCGATTACCCAGAAAGCCGCAGTGACCTTGTGAGTGACCAATCAAAGGTAGCATATCAATTAGCTAAGATGTCTGCCTAGTAACAAACTGGTTTGTGTATGGTCAGTTTTCGATTCCTATTGGCTAACAGCTAAGTCATACCAATGCGTCACTGAAAGGATGGTGTAGAGGAATTATTTTGGCGCAATTTGATACCAAATATGAAGCTATTCACCAAATGGCTACCGCGATTTAGTGGTGAAAATGAACAAACAGCCTAATTCGGACCATTGTTTCGACTCTGAATAATAACCCAAACTACAAATCATAATGTAACAGAAAAATCAACCTCCACTGAGGGGATTCGAACCACGGACTCGTCAGTGCGAGGGTCAAGTGCTCTACCAACTGAGGTAATAGGGTCATTCCCACTAGCTACTGCCAGTAGGAGCACTTTATACCAATACTACTACAAACTCCTCCCTCAAGTGAAGCTACGCCCCGGAGCTGTGGGCCACGGGCAGTTGAACTGCTACGGGTTCTGACTGAGTTATAATTGTATTCTTGTATTAAGAACACACCCAGTCCCTACGTCGGCTTCAAATGTAACATAAAAATTAACCTCCACTGAGGGGATTCGAACCACGGACTAATGCGAGCGTCCAGCGCTCTACCAACTGAGCTAATAGGGAAATTCACACTAGCTACTGCCAGTAGGAGCACTTTATACCAACACACCTACAATAATAAAAATTATTTAGACGTTATTAAATTAAATGAGGGTAGTTTGAAATGATAACTTAAACATGTAGGTACGGTTTTCTGTCAAAATTGCAATTTTCACCAGGTAGTGTATTTTTTCACTAATTGCCTCATTACGCAAAATTGGCAATTGCGACATGCGACTGATTTCGCCAGAGCGGGTCACACACACACACACACACACACACACACACACATATATATGATCCCCCATTTAACGGCAAGTAAATCGTCAGTTATACGGTAGTGTTTAACGAATTGTTTTATAGATGTTGTTTTTGATTACTTTGCTACTACAATAGCAATATATGCAACTCTTTACCACATTCATTATTCAAAGTCATCAAAACTTAACGCCGCATTGCTCTTGAGCTTGGCGTGACCAGCCAATTGATCAGGTCGGGCCTCCCTGACAATCCGTCTATTTGAACTTTGGTCCAAAGTGGTGTGTTGTCAGAAGTCATACCCTCAGATATGCCCCCACTCAATCATGCGGATCCCATCATCCACTTTTACGGGTCGCACATCACGGCAAACAAGGTGCACCAAAAGAGAAGTTATACTGTATTAGCCATTCTCAGAGAAAATGTTACACCCCTGTACCACGATGAGGTTACAGTACGCGCAGGGGCACATTTAACCGCTGCAGGCATAACATGATCAGCTAACAGTTGTGATGCCAAAGCCTGTAGTCAAGCACTGATTATAACGTCAAAACGTATCTAGGGGAAGAAATGTTGTTTTTCTTTCCCAATGGAAAGATCATTTTTCTTTTCCCACTTCTCTGTGCTAATTATCTGGTACATAAAGGTCGACTTATATTCAATATGTTAACCATGAATTTCATATCATTCACTACTTAACTGTTTCCCACTTCTCTGTGCTAATTATCTGGTACATAAAGGTCGACTTATATTCAATATGTTAACCATGAATTTCATATCATTCACTACTTAACTGTTTCCCACTTCTCTGTGCTAATTATCTGGTACATAAAGGTCGACTTATATTCAATATGTTAACCATGAATTTCATATCATTCACTACTTAACTGTTTCCCACTTCTCTGTGCTAATTATCTGGTACATAAAGGTCGACTTATATTCAATATGTTAACCATGAATTTCATATCATTCACTACTTAACTGTTTCCCACTTCTCTCTGCTAATTATCTGGTACATAAAGGTCGACTTATATTCAATATGTTAACCATGAATTTCATATCATTCACTACTTAACTGTTTCCCACTTCTCTGTGCTAATTATCTGGTACATAAAGGTCGACTTATATTCAATATGTTAACCATGAATTTCATATCATTCACTACTTAACTGTTTCCCACTTCTCTGTGCTAATTATCTGGTACATAAAGGTCGACTTATATTCAATATGTTAACCATGAATTTCATATCATTCACTACTTAACTGTTTCCCACTTCTCTCTGCTAATTATCTGGTACATAAAGGTCGACTTATATTCAATATGTTAACCATGAATTTCATATCATTCACTACTTAACTGTTTCCCACTTCTCTGTGCTAATTATCTGGTACATAAAGGTCGACTTATATTCAATATGTTAACCATGAATTTCATATCATTCACTACTTAACTGTTTCCCACTTCTCTGTGCTAATTATCTGGTACATAAAGGTCGACTTATATTCAATATGTTAACCATGAATTTCATATCATTCACTACTTAACTGTTTCCCACTTCTCTGTGCTAATTATCTGGTACATAAAGGTCGACTTATATTCAATATGTTAACCATGAATTTCATATCATTCACTACTTAACTGTTTCCCACTTCTCTGTGCTAATTATCTGGTACATAAAGGTCGACTTATATTCAATATGTTAACCATGAATTTCATATCATTCACTACTTAACTGTTTCCCACTTCTCTCTGCTAATTATCTGGTACATAAAGGTCGACTTATATTCAATATGTTAACCATGAATTTCATATCATTCACTACTTAACTGTTTCCCACTTCTCTGTGCTAATTATCTGGTACATAAAGGTCGACTTATATTCAATATGTTAACCATGAATTTCATATCATTCACTACTTAACTGTTTCCCACTTCTCTGTGCTAATTATCTGGTACATAAAGGTCGACTTATATTCAATATGTTAACCATGAATTTCATATCATTCACTACTTAACTGTTTCCCACTTCTCTGTGCTAATTATCTGGTACATAAAGGTCGACTTATATTCAATATGTTAACCATGAATTTCATATCATTCACTACTTAACTGTTTCCCACTTCTCTGTGCTAATTATCTGGTACATAAAGGTCGACTTATATTCAATATGTTAACCATGAATTTCATATCATTCACTACTTAACTGTTTCCCACTTCTCTGTGCTAATTATCTGGTACATAAAGGTCGACTTATATTCAATATGTTAACCATGAATTTCATATCATTCACTACTTAACTGTTTCCCACTTCTCTGTGCTAATTATCTGGTACATAAAGGTCGACTTATATTCAATATGTTAACCATGAATTTCATATCATTCACTACTTAACTGTTTCCAAGGACCTAGCTGGGGACTTTCAGGTGGTACACAGACTTTTTCGGCGATGGAATAAAACCATAGACATACACGCATTTACGTCATATATTGTAATTGAAAAAATATATATATTTCTAATCTCAGGTGGTACACAGCTGCGTTCCTGGAAGCTAGGCCCCTGGTTTCCATCTATAAAAGAAAAACAAAAATATCTACGCAACAAATGTCAGTAAAGAAGTTTTTATTTAAGAGTGGCGTGTTCACTATCTATCTATCTATATTTTCATGCAGTATGGTTTGACTTCTTTTAGCTCAGTTTTAAAATTACCCTGATGAAGCCTGAACAGGCGAAAATTTGAATTAAAGTGGGATATATGACTTTTAAAGGAGGCTTCTGACTTTTTCTTTATATAAAATATATTATCTCAAGCCCCTTGCTACTTTACAGGAGAGGTGCCAGCAACACAGAAGGATTTTCTATTAGTATATAAAGAAATCTATATAAAAAATAACCCTGGTTCAACGTATTTAGTATGCATCTTCTAATAAAATGAAATAGAGATATTTGATATACATATTACAATTCTTAATACATTAACGTCACTTTTAAAATATATAAAACAGTAACCATAAGAGCATTGTAAAACAGCAATGGCTAGCTTGATGTGTAACAATAACATTTTACAAAATTATATAACTGTCGTAAAATAGACCAGTCAATAAAATAACAAAATATGATAAACATTGTATAAAATACAGCTATAATTTGTATGATATGCAAAGTAACTAAGTCAAGTCAAATTAACAAACATGGTTCAACATCACACTTATAGGCATCGAGATGAGAATAGTATCTGGTAACCCATGTACAGGTTACCGTAAATTACAGGCCTGTAACCCATAGGTTACAATACATTTATGAAGTGTAGTTTCCATTTATCATCTACCATGAAAACACTGATACTTTTTATTAATGTCACTGTTCTCGTTGTAATATTTGCGAATGTAATTTATATTCAAACAGTACAAAACTGATAAAACTTTAGGTGGTGGTGTTATTGTCCAAACAATTTCGTTGCTTGACATGTGGTAACGTTCTGGTAACGGGGTCTACCGTAACCTGCACGGCGATTGTCGACATATTTCGATGCCTGAGTATAGGTGGAAGACGAACATAATTTGTTTTACTAACATTGTGCATTAAGACGGTGATATGGTCAAAAACGTCTTAGTGTTTGAACAACAGTCATCTATATCCCATCCAATATTCGACTAAAGGTGATTTTGTCAATGTGGATAGACGTAAAATTAAAATTAAAATTCTTTTCAAAATAACAAAATGGTTCACATTTCATGTGAATTTTTTTCTTCTAAAAGCATTGGTCAAGCTATAAATACAACAGCAATACCTACCCATATTGAAGAATGTAAGAATATCGCGTGCATTTTGGAGGGTGAAATATTTTCGAACTAATCGGGGAAATTTACTTTATTTCATTCTCCATCAGACAAACTGAAATTATTGACAAACAAAAACTATACGTTTAGTAGAAGCTGTACGGGTATAATGCACATTGTACAAAAGTTCAGTTGTGTGGTCTGATGACCTTTGACCTGTGACATGAAGATGCGAGTAGTCTTTCAACCACTCACTGTGACCGGCACACACGTCACGGGTGTTGTTAACCTGGTGTCGTAGTGGTAATATTATAGTTAAATCCGTCTGGAAGAGTATCAAAGTGGAAGTAGGCGTTGCCCCAAGATGCAGTGGCACCAATAAGAATTGGAACTGTGATAACATTCATCCAAAATCCACAGAGTGCCTGAAAATGTAAACAGAGTTATCAACATAAGCAAACAAATCTACAAATCTGTCTTCTCTGATCTTAAGGGCTAAAACATATGTGATTGACTAAAGGCGTGCCGTCCAATTGGTACTACATGCAATTAGTGCAGTTATATGCTAGGCTACTCTTTGTTACCACAAATTAGTACAAGCAAATGCTAATCCACCATTTAGTACAACCATATGCTAATCCTTGGTTACCACCATATAGTGCAATCCTATGCCGATGTATTATGACCCCCCCCCCCCCCCCTCCCCGGCAACAAATTAACAAACTCTGTGGGTTTTCAAGTGTCAAAATAACTATATGTTTGGCACCACATGCACGTAAGAACCTGCAAATGTGGTGGCTTTAAAATTTTATTTCAAGATTAAACTAATATGTCGAAATAACCATATGCTAGAAATGAAATGACCGTAGTTTTAAAATTATGTCGAGCTGTCATTAAACTTTCCTTTCATGGCAAACATACAGACGGTGGATAATAACTCGTAAAGATGTGACAATGCGAACATGTGTTTTCATCTCCAGACTTGACAAGACTAGCACGTCTAACTGTTTGTTACCCACCTGGGTGTGTATGTATTTTCACCTCCTGACTTGACAAGACTAGCACGTCTAACTGTTTGTTACCCACCCGGGTGTGTATGTATTTTCACCTCCAGACTTGACAAGACTAGCGCATCTTACTGTTTGTTACCCACCTGGGTGTGTATGTATTTTCACCTCCTGACTTGACAAGACTAGCGCATCTTACTGTTTGTTACCCACCTGGGTGTGTATGTATTTTCACCTCCTGACTTGACAAGACTAGCGCATCTTACTGTTTGTTACCCACCTGGGTGTGTATGTATTTTCACCTCTTGACTTGATAAGACTAGCGCATCTTACTGTTTGTTACCCACCCGGGTGTGTATGTATTTTCACCTCCAGACTTGACAAGACTAGCGCTTCCTACCGTTATAGCCTACTATTTCTGCAATCAAGTCTTAGAACTCCGACTGGTCTATATAGAAAACACTATAGTATTCCTGAAAATAAGTCTTACCATATCTACAACTCTGTCTTGTCCATACGAAAACGCTATAGTATTCCTGGAAATAAGTATTACTATGTCTATAAATGACTTGTCCATAAGAAAACACTATAGTATTCCTGGAAATAAGTCTTACCATATCTACAACTCTGTCTTGTCCATACGAAAACTATAGTATTCCTGGAAATAAGTCTTACCATGTCTATACCTCTGACGTGTCCATACAAAAACACTATAGCATTCCTGGAAATAAGTATTACCATGTCTATAAATGACTTGTCCATAAGAAAACACTATAGTATTCCTGGAAATAAGTCTTACCATATCTACAACTCTGTCTTGTCCATACGAAAACACTATAGTATTCCTGGAAATAAGTCTTACCATGTCTATAACTCTGACTTGTCCATACGAAAACACTATAGTATTCCTGGAAATAAGTCTTACCATATCTATAACTCTGTCTTGTCCATACGAAAACACTATAGTATTCCTGGAAAAAAGTCTTACCATGTCTACAACTCTATCTACAACTCTGTCTTGTCCATACGAAAAGACTATAGTATTCCTGGAAATAAGTCTTACCATGTCTACAACTCTGACTTGTTCATACGAAAACACTATAGTATTCCTGGAAATAAGTCTTACCATATATACAACTCTGTCTTGTCCATACGAAAACACTATAGTATTCCTGGAAATAAGTCTTACCATGTCTACAACTCTATCTACAACTCTGTCTTGTCCATACGAAAACACTATAGTATTCCTGGAAATAAGTCTTACCATGTCTACAACTCTATCTACAACTCTGTCTTGTCCATACGAAAACACTATAGTATTCCTGGAAATAAGTCTTACCATGTCTATAACTCTGACTTGTCCATACGAAAACACTATTGCATTCGGTGGCGTAGCTGCTGGTAGCATGAAAGCGAAAGACGTTGTTAGTGCCGTCGGAAACATGAAGAACAATGGATTCACATTCAGAGCCTTCGCCTGAAAAAATAAACACTTCAATTTATTATTCTTATTATTATTATCACTACTACAAACTACGTCACCACAAGAGAGTACAGCGCTGGTTCGTTTTGCCTGAGGCGTCGGGTTTCTTCGTGTAGCGTTGGTACTGATTAACAACATGTAAGTTTAACATCATGACTGGACTCGAGAATAATCAAACTAAAGTTCTGTGACATGGAACGCATACAACAGAATTTACTTCAAAGTTATTTATTTCTGGGCCGATTGTTTTCTAAATTGTACACAAAAATAGTTGGGTGTTTTTGTGGGGGGTTTTCAAAACACTTTTACGTTTCTTCTTAAGTGAAATCAAACTGAAATCATTTACAAAACACATTTTTGTAGGAGGATGGGACAGACTATAGACATCCTTGCTTGAAATATTATTCCATGAACATCTGTGTGACCCTTTAGAGTTCCGTCTGTTTACGGAAGCTGCAGAAAGGTTTTTGGCGCGCTATAAAGTGGCAGTCCAGGAACGAAAACACAACATTTCTTCCCCTAGATACGTTTTGATGTCATAATCACTGGTTAGAACTGCTAGTAATTTTAGCAGGCGATGATTCAGGCGAGGGTCCAAGCTCTCCCCCCTCCTATTTTTGGTCAAACAATATATATTACAGAAACTCTATTTAAAAAATCCTAGAACAGCGCCTGTTTAGTGCGTGTAAGAACAGTTTCCATGGTGGCAGTCATGTCAACAAGTAACTGACGTCATCAGCGATACATACGTCACCACTATGATGAAACGCTGTCTCTTGTTCTCAATAGGGTCTCCACGAATACTCGGGTACTCGGGCACAGGCTTCGAGTACCCGTAAAAGGTGGAATACAACTTTCAACTATAATATATTGGACAATGTAGGACAATAATTTCAGCAGTAGATAATCAACGATGTAACTTACACAATAATTATATGACCATTCGCTAGTTTCTCCTTTTAAACTGGCCGTCCATCCGTCACAACACTGAACATATCAACTGGTTTCTAAATGCAATACAATGGCATGATTTGGCATCCACGTTCAGCGCTGGAATTAAATTGGGGGTGGGGGGGGGGGGTGGAGGGTGGGGGTGTGTGGAGGGTGGGGGTTAAGGGTGGCAAGGGGGGGGGGCATATATTTTCTTTATAATAGTGTAAAAGTGTAAATATAAAAGTGTGCCCCCCCCCCCCCCCCCCACACACTTTTTGGCACCTTCCTACGCTAGTGTTATGCATGGGTTTCGAAATCGATTTAAGTTCATACAGTTTTTCTCACACATGTTTGAACATTTATGTAACTTCGTAGTTTATGAACAATAACAGTTCACTCGAACACACATCACAGAAACAACTGTATGCACCAGTACACAAAGAAAGTACGCGAATTATGTACACAAATGTTCGAAAGTAAATTATTAAAATACTCAAATCCGTGAAAACATTAAACGCAGACGACAGCTCAACTTACCCCAAGGGACGCAACTCGCATACACCTTTGGCATATTTGCCGTATATAACCATACAGTTATAATTGACAATGTTTAATAAATATAATATCCAACTCGCTACTCGGCAATATCGTTTATCTTGTACTCGTCAATTGATGTTGTCCTACTTTCGCCATAGGTCCGGGAAGGACACCAGCAATTCACTCGTGCAACAAACAGTATTGCCGAGTAGCGAGTTGAGTATTCTCCTAGTATCGTGGTCAACATCGCCTCTCCCCGTGTAGACAAATCACCTCACAGATAGTCTTCACGATTCTAGCATGACGTCTTTTGGAATCAGTCTTGTACAGAGGTATGTTACTAAATACGCTAATGGAAGATTCATAATCGTCATGTAATCGTTACAGCTTCTTTTAAAACATTGGTACTGTTTTGGTATATTACTAGCGGGTAGACTAAAGGCGACGCCACACGGTACGAGAATAGCTGATTGTTTGTCTTGTCACAATTGGCTATTCTCGTACCTTTATCATACAAGGCACTCGTATAGTGTGGCGTCGCCTTTAGATATATCATCGTTCATTTTCTCAGAGAAGAAGACTTTACTTTTAAGGTCACGGTCATAGTGTTTAACGTGACCGTTCAGAACGAGCTGCTGTAGCGCACGCCTGTCGTGGGCGCAGGTGTCGGCTCTCGCCGGCTCCTCCATCCAGAACAGGACACTTATGAGGCCGAAGTACCTTTGAAAATGTCAAATGAAAATGAAAGTCACTACTGACCAGCTCGGCGAGGATGGGCATCATTAGCGTGGCGATGGCGGTGTTGCTGGTCACCTCGGTGAAGAACGTGATGATGTAGCAGATAATGAGCAGCATCAGCCACGGGTTGAGGTCCTTGAACACCAGCAGAAACGTTCCCACCTCTTTAGACAGCCCTGTTTTCTGAAAGGAAAGGAGTGTTATTCGTTTAACGACACCTCAACGCATTTGATGAATAATGTTAGTTTCAGACTACCAACTGCTAGTACAAAGTTGGCTAACTTCTTGCTGTTACGACTTCTCGAATGTCCAGTTGCAAGTCTGAGCGCTCTTACAACTCGATTCTCGTCGTACAACCCTTTAATTGTTAACGTGAGCGCACCCGTCGTAAGTCGGCATAACATATGATTATTTCGACATTTGATAGAGGCAGAGAAAGAAAGGGAAACTTACTGCTGCAACACAAGTAATTCCTAACAATAAAGCAGCAAGACATCCTTTTATATGCACTTTCCAACAGACAGGACAGTACATACCACAGATTTTGATATACCAGTCGTTTAAGAAGAAAAGTACATTTGTTTTGTTTGACGACAGTACATTAATTACTGGTCATTTATCAAATTAACTAGACAAATATATGGTAATTCTAAAACAGTCTGTCTTCAGAGGAAGCCTGCCAATTAGCAGATAGGGATTTATTTTTTATTATATACATTTGTCATACCACGGTCTCTGATGTATTCAAGTCGTGGTGCACTAATTGTGATGGGGGAAAACCCAACGGATCCACCGAGATGGGTTGATCATACAATTCCGACGAACGTTCTGCGAACTGAGCTAGATATCCCCCCCCCCCCCCCCCCCCCCCCCCCCCCACCTCCAACTTCGAAGAACAGTTACATAAATAACGAAGACAAGTTGGGTTGGACTTTTCTATTAAAGCTTACACCGGTGAATTACTGTAGTTGAAAAGGTCACCTTCACACACAAATCAGATCCCATTCCAAATCGTATCTCTGTACACGAAATATCGAGTCAAATAATGTTTTGATAAAATATAGCTTTTTGTGTATACAATATTTAATATAAGAACATTTTCTCCAGAAGTTGTTATAACATTCAGATTACATATCGGAATATTATCGGTATAGACTATAGTCTTCACAAACAGACATAATGATAGACTAGAAGAAGGGTTCTTGTACAATTACAGGTATATAGGTAGCACTAAACCAAATAACTTCCGGCTGGGTCAAAGTTCCAGGTGCATCCAACTTTTGATAGATATGTTAACACCACAAGTTCTGTGATTAGTGATAAATGTGAGTGTGTTGGTTGTATAAAAAAACCATAAAGTTCCACCTGGGCAAAAAACGGACACAATGACAGAATAGAAGGTATTCATACATTTATACAGTATTCAGAAACGGATACAATGATGAATTAGATGAAGGGTTTTCATACATTTGTACAGTCTTCACAAACGGACACAATGATGGATTATATGGAACAGTTTTCGTGCATTTATACAGTCTTCACAAACAGATACAATGATATATAGACGTGTTCTCACCTTGTTATATATATTACATGTTATACAGGCCTACTATAGGCGTTCGAAAATGCTATGAACTGGGAGGGGACGCCTATCAATTAATTCGCTTTCATTGGGAGTAGGTGTAGGAGGGGCAAGTTATAGACTTGATGTTACCTGTATATAACAGCCACCTGTTCAATGCGGCCACTTTTATCAGGTCCCTTGAGAGGTCGTTATATACAGGTTCGACTGTATATACTCAGTCACAGTGTAGACCTAACATTCTCAGGTGCTGCTTCAAGGGTTGGGCTGCGTGTTTGCACCCCTCCCTAAAATCAAAGTGCCGCATGCATAACGGATGAAACTAAACTTCTTAGCATGGACGATGTAACATCTTGTTCTAATGGGCGTTTCTTGGGGAATACTGCCTGAATATGATACATGTTAGTGCACTTTGGAATACTGCAGGTGTCCTTTTTTAAAATTGCCCAAAACACCCTGTACCCATGAATCCCCCGTCCATGTACACACACACACACACACACACACACACACACACACACACACACAAACAAACGCATACACAAACACGCACACACACACACGCAATCACAAACAAAATGACTTTGTATACTATTTGTGACAATGATTTGAAATGACCTTACAGTGGCAGCCTTAGCTATCGCGAAGCCTCCTCCGAGCAGCAGATACAACGACCACGGCATCTTCTCGTGAATGTTCTTCCAGTTCAGAATAGGGACAAACTCACCATTCGTCGTGTCTGTGAGAAATAGTCATATTAATCATAGCATCATCACCACCACCACCATCATCATCATCACCACCACTACCACCGTCATCATCATCAACAACACTATTATTATCATCATTATCACCACAACCACCACCATCATTATCACCACAACCACCACTACCATCATTATCACCACAACCACCACCACCATCATTATCACCACAACCACCACCACATCATTATCACCACCACCACAAGTATCATCATCATCACTACCACCAGCACCACAATCATCATCATCTTCATCTTCATCATCACCACCACCAGCACCACAATCATCATCTTCACCACCACCAGCACCACAATCATCATCATCTTCATCATCACCACCACCAGCACCACACTCATCATCTTCACCACCACCAGCACCACAATCATCATCTTCATCATCACCACCACCAGCACCACAATCATCATCTTCACCACCACCAGCACCACAATCATCATCATCATCATCATCACTACCACCAGCACCACAATCATCATCATCTTCATCACTACCACCAGCACCACAATCATCATCTTCACCACCACCAGCACCACAATCATCATCATCTTCATCACTACCACCAGCACCACAATCATCATCTTCATCATCACCACCAGCACCACAATCATCATCTTCATCATCACCACCACCAGCACAACAACAATCATCATCATCTTCATCACTACCACCACAGTCATCATCTTCATCACTACCACCAGCACCACAACCATCATCATCATCATCTTCATCATCACTACCACCAGCACCACAATCATTATCATCTTCATCATCACCACCACCAGCACCACAATCATCATCACTACCACCAGCACCACAATCATCATCATCACCACCAGCACCACAACCATCATCACCATCATCATCACTACCACCAGCACCACAATCATTATACATGGTAGCAGTCATGATCGTCAAAACATGCTTTGTGCAAAATAAGATATTTAATTCAGATCCGTGTTTACACATTGGACCAATTACAACGAGACTACTCATTAGTGGTTATACCTCATTTTGTCTAATGAGAGCAGACCTGTTAGAAAGCTAAGAAATATATCAAGGACTAATCATCAAGGACTAAGCTTACCGTCGTTTTTTCTGAAGCAGAAAACATTTGGCAGTGACGATGGAAGAATGAACAGCAAAAAACCAATAAGGAGCGCCGGTGTCGAGTCTCTGACATATCTGTAATAGACGGATGATATTGGCATTGTCTGATAAAGAACACTTGTAACAGACGGATGATACTGACATGGTCTGATATTGACAACACCTGTCCTGACACAGATGATATTGACATGGTCTGATATAGACGACATCACCTGTAATAGACAGATGCTATTTGGCATCGTCTGCTATAGTCAAAACCTGTAATGACACAGATTAAATTGACATGGTCTGATAGAGACAGAAACTCTACTGACACAGATGATACTGACATGGTGTGATATAGAAAATACCTGCACTGACACAGATGATATTGACATGGTCTGATATAGACAACACCTGCACTGACACAGACGATACTGACATGGTGTGATATAGAAAACATCTGCACTGACACAGATGATATTGACATGGTCTGATATAGACTGACACAGATGATATTGACATGGTCTGATATAGAAAACACCTGCACTGACACAGATGATATTGACATGGTCTGATATAGACAACACCTGCACTGACACAGATAATATTGAAATGGTCTGATATAGAAAACACCTGCACTGACACAGATGATATTGACATGGTTTGATATAGACAACAACTGCCCTTACATAGATATTGACATGGTCTGATATAGAGAACACCTGCACTGACACAGATATTGACATGGGATGATATAGTCAACACCTGCCCTTACACAGATGATATTGGCATGATCTGATATAGAGAACACCTTTACTGACACATATAATACAGACATGGTCTCATATAGACAACACCTGCACTGACACACAGATGGTATTGTCATGGTCTGATATAGACAGCACTTGTACAGATACATGATATTGTCATGGTCTAATATAGACAACACCTGCACTGACACACAGATGGTATTGTCATGGTCTGATATAGACAACACTTGTACAGATACATGATATTGTCATGGTCTAATATAGACAACACCTGCACCGACACACAGATGGTATTGTCATGGTCTGATATATACAACACTTGTACAGATACATGATATTGTCATGGTCTAATATAGACAACACCTGCACCGACACACAGATGGTATTGTCATGGTCTGATATAGACAACACTTGTACAGATACATGATATTGTCATGGTCTAATATAGACACCACCTGCACTGACACACAGATGGTATTGTCATGGTCTGATATAGACAACACCTGTACAGATACATGATATTGTCATGGTCTAATATAGACAACACCTGTACAGATACATGATATTGTCATGGTCTAATATAGACAACACCTGTACAGATACATGATATTGTCATGGTCTAATATAGACAACACCTGCACCGACACACAGATGGTATTGTCATGGTCTAATATAGACAACACTTGTACAGATACATGATATTGACATGATTTGATGTAGACAACACCTGCACCGACACACAGATGGTATTGTCATGGTCTGATATAGACAACACTTGTACTGATACATGATATTGACATGATTTGATATAGACAACACCTACATTGACATTAGTTGTTAATCTGAGGGCACCAGTTGTAAGTTGGAAGTTGGGGAAATTGCAACGCAACCATCAAGTTGGCCACCTTCGTTGACAGTCTGACCTAGGATTACTGACGACAATCGATTAGCAACTGGTCAGTCGTAGAATTCACGGGAGCAGACAGTTGGCCAACTTTGTGCTGGCAGTTGGTAGTCTAAGCCAAGCGTTAGGATAACCAGAAAGCATTGCATTGACAAACATTGATACCGGTATTCTAAACAAGGAAATGAATTTAATATCATTATATGTAATTTTAATCAATGAAAAGACTGTTAGTTGAGAGCATTTTAAAATCACAGACCCCAGTTGTAATGCGTAAAATTGTACACTAAGGTACATGTATGTTAATGTATCAAGCTGTAACACTTTTGGATAGAGTTAAAAAAGAGTGAAACAAAGAGTCTGTGACGTAAACACAGGGAAATCCTTCAAAATATACTATAACTCGACTCCATAACAGTTACTATTCAAACGCATGTGTGTTTTTAAAAATATGAAAGAAAAAACATTTTATGGTGTTAAAAACACCATGATGACCAGAAATACTTCGGCTATACGGAAATGGATAATATAAACAATAAAATATAAATAATGTTTGATTTCAGTGATCATAAACGGCTCTAATGGTGACTTTAAAATGACAGCAACCTCATCTTAGTCCATTTTAAGGAAAGTAAAAAAACCTGAAAACGGTGATAATAATAAAGGTACTTTGGTTTGAAAAGTATGCCCCATCCACCACTTCCTCCCAGATCTCGCGTGATCCAAAGGACAACAAGAATCGCGAACATCACCATGATGACGTATTGTGCAAATCTGAAACAGATACAAATACGTTTTATCACCAAATCACATTTCATCAAGGTAACTACAAAGACAATAAGAGCCAGAAGAAAGTGTTGTGGAGCTGTGGTGTTTGTGGGACGTGGGATGGAGTAAGAGGGGTGGGGGTGTTAATGGGAACACTGCGCATTTATGTGAACAGTAATGTTAGGAAAATTTGAAATTGTATTACTCTGGTTCACAAGCCTTGTACATGTGTGTGTGTGTGTGTGTGGGGGGGGGGGGGGGTCCTAATCGTGTGCAGGTCATAAAACAGTGCACGTGTGTGGGGGGGTCCTAATCGTGTGCAGGTCATAAAACAGTGCACGTGTGTGGGGGGGGGGGGTGTGGGGGGGGTCCTTATCGTGTGCAGGTCATAAAACAGTGCACGTGTGTGCGGGGTGTATGTGTGTATGGGGTCTAATCGTGTGCAGGTCATAAAACAGTGCACGTGTGTGGGGTGTGTGTGTGGGGGGGGGGGGGGTCCTAATCGTGTGCAGGTCATAAAACAGTGCACGTGTGTGGGGTGTGTGTGTGTGTGTGGGGGGTCCTAATCGTGTGCAGGTCATAAAACAGTGCACGTGTGTGGGGTGTGTGTGTGTGTGTGGGGGGGGGGGTCCTAATCGTGTGCAGGTCATAAAACAGTGCACTTGTGTGGGGTGTGTATGTGTGTATGGGGTCTAATCGTGTGCAGGTCATAAAACAGTGCACGTGTGTGGGGGTGTATGTGTGTGGGGTGTGTGGGTGGGTGTGGGGGGGGGGTGTGTGGAGACTAATCGTATGCAGATCATAAAACAGTGCACGTGCGTGTGGGGTATGTGTGTGGATGTGTAGGGGGGTGTATGTGTGGAGGTGTGGGGAGTCTAATCGTATGCAGATCATAAAACAGTGCACGTGCTTGTGGGGTATGTGTGTGGATGTGTAGGGTGTGTGTGTGTGTGGGGGGGGGGGGGTCTAATCGTGTGCAGGTCATAAAACTGCACGTGTGTGGGGTGGGTGTGGGTGCATGTGTGTGGGGGAGGTGTATGTGATGGGGGAGGTGTATGGGTGGGGTCTAATCATGTGCAGGTCATAAAACAGTGCACGTGTGTGTGGGGGGGGGGGGGGGGGTGTATGTGTGTAGGGGTGTGTAGGACATAACACAGTACACGTGTGTGGGGTGTGTATGTGTGTGGGGTGTGGGGGGGTGTATGTGTGTGGTGGTGTAGTGAGTCTAATCGTGTGCAGGTCATAAAATCATTGCATGAATGTCCAAAATATAACGTTCAATTCTTATAATTCCAAATGCATTAGTATTACCATTATATAAAACGATATTAAAAGACCCAATCGCTCATGTCTCTCTTTTGATTTGTTGAGCATCCTCTGCTATAACTTCTAATAGAAGCTTCGTTTTTGTGGCCTGTCATATACGTTATTATGTGTCTCAGTTCAAAACCGCAGTCGTTTAAAGCCTGAATTGTCACCTTCACTCACAGTGCAGACGAAATTGGGATAAAAATAGAAACGATAGAATCCTCGGGGATTCACTTGTTTACTGAAAAAGTGCAGTTTCATGTTCATGGAAGAATGAACGTTGGTTTTTTTTAGATCACGTGATAGCATTTTAACCAATCAAGACGCCTATTACAAAACAGTAATTATAAAATGGAATTATATTGCAATATACTTACGACATTCATTGTAAAGTAGTGTACGTGTGTCTCTGTAGTTGTTTACTTACGACACTGATCCCAAAACAATGTGTGTGTTTGGTTGTAATCCTATATTTACATTTGTTCTAAAGTCGTGTACGTGTCTCTCTGTAGTCCTATAATTACGATACTGGTCCTAAAGTCTTGTTTGTGTCTCTGTGGAGTCCTATACATACGACACTGGTCTTAAAGTCTTGTACGTATTTCCGTGTTGTCCTATAATTACGACACTGGTCCTAAAGTCGTGTACGTGTCTCGGAGTAAGTTGTTTACTTATAACACTGGCCTTAAAAGTCTTGTACGTGTCTCTGTGTAGTCCTATACTTACAACAGTGTTGAACACTGGTCCTAAAGTCTTGTACATGTCACTCGAGTCAGTTGTGTAGGCCTACTTATGACACTGGTCCTAAAGTCTTGTACGTATATCTGTGTAGTCCTATACTTACGACACTGGTCCTAAAGTCTTGTACCTGTATCCATGTAGTTCTATACTTATGACACTGGTCCTAAAATCGTGTACGTGCCTCTGTGTATTCCTATACTTACGACACTGATCCTAAAGCTCTGTATTGACGGAGGATGACTTTCCTCACACTTTTGGCAGCTGCCCCGTCCCCCTTCTTAGCGAAACACGAGCAGCATCCCCTAGAAATAAAACAAGCCTTCTCTCAAAGTACTTCTAAAGCACGAAACGTCCACTACCTTGCCCAACACATTTTTATATCTCCTTATATATTACTTTTAATGACAAAATGTAGACAATGCTATTAATATTTATGTGTTGCTGTTAAATATTAATCTTTTTTTTTTTAAATACAAATATGCTGAATAACAAAAACCCACGTCTAATTACAAACAGCTTGTATACAATAGCCCAGTTGCTAAAGCCCATATATCAATGGAATCGTCCATTGTAGATCAGATGATGGCCGTTTAGTATGTGTGAGGCGTTAAACCTTAACTCTACAATAAAGAAGCTATCTACAGTAACAAGACTCATATGCTTTGAACAGCATTCCTGATTTTCCACCACATGACCACATGCTCACCAGGGAGCGCATTTGCAGCATGGAAGAACAATGACTGCGGCCATTTATATACAATAGCCGGCACATTTTCTTTGTTGTATTTATTAAATGTATCAATGCACTTGTTGATCTTAAGCAATAATGCACATTTAATATTGTTGAATACGCCTACCAGGTGAAATAACTTGTTTGACCTTTCCTTTAATTAATAGAAATAACATGCAAAATATGACATTTTAAAATTGATGTTGACTCTCATACATTCGCGTTTAAGTCGAACAGTGTGTAGGAATTTATCTAAATAGATAATAAAATCAACTGTATAACGGTTGTAGACGAGCCACCACTTCGCTTAAAGGATCTGTCCTGTGTTTGTTGCAGTTGTTAAGATGTCGCCGACTCAGACACTTTTTAACGACTGTATATTACATATTAAATAAATGTTTCTGCATATAATACTGGTGGTTATATATTCTTATTGTCCTAGTGTTTGTCATAGGTCTAACTTCATTTTATTTTCTAACATATATTTTTTCGCACATACGAAATTATTTAAATACCAAATCCAATTTGGGCTACTTACATGTATCAACACTATTAGAAATATACAGATACTGATATCCCAAACAATAAAATAAATTTAAAATTTTAGTGTTAAAAAGATTGTAGGAAAGGTTTTCCAATACGTCAAACATAGGGCAGGGCGTTTAAAGTTCCCATTATATCCCCTGCCTTGGTGGTGCCATACTTGATACTGAGTCAGACAGTTACATTACGATTAAATGATAAACTTGAAGTGTCCAACTTCAGATCAATCACAACACAATTAAGAGCTATATATATATATATATATACAAACATCTTTAAAGTAAATACCAGGTACTTTATCTTAAATAGTTATTTACTGTTACACAAGTTTCTTCTAGGATATTACTATAATTTTCCGATTATGACAGGATAAAGACAAACAAAACTTTTAAAATGTATCAGGAGAGAGAGAGAGAGAGAGAGAGAGAGAGAGAGAGAGAGAGAGAGAGAGAGAGAGAGAGAGAGAGAGAGAGAGAGAGAGAGAGAACTTTTTCTTTTCTTTTGGTTACTTCATATTAGGCCTAAACAAATGTGTTTTTGGTCACCATGCTAAAAAACATAACAATAATCATATATGTGTGTGTGTGTGTGCGTGCGTATGTCTAAATATATATATATATATATATATATATATATATATCTATATATATCTATATATATATATATATATATATATATATATATATATATATATATATATATATATATATATATATATGTCGACAATTGTTTCATTATCCCTAATATCTAAGGGGTTAACCAGTTATTGATGAGCAGACTAAAGTAGTGTCGGAAACAGAATAAAACTGATTTTCGTTGATTATTTTTTTCATATTAAACTGACAAGTAAATATTTTGTAAATATCTATTTAATAATACTCTACCTAATTTAGCATTTACTTGTTTGGGCTCTCATTGATGTACAAGGTGGTGTTTACTCTTGAAATTAAAAGAAAGATGTCAGTAAACAGGTGATTTGTGCTCTTTATTGTTTTCCCCTCCCGACACTTATTTTATCTCAATCATATGGGCCGGGGGCGATACGTAGCCCAGTGATAAAACGTTCGCTTGATGCGCAGTCAGTCTAGGATCGATTTCCGTCGGTGGACCCAATGGGCTATTTCTCGTTCCAGCCAGTGCTCTACAACTGGTGTAACAAAGGCCGTGGTATGTACTATCCTGTCTGTGGAATGGTGCATATAAAAGATCCCTTGCTGCTAATCAAAAAGAGTAGCCCATGAAGTGGCGACAGCAGGTTTCCTCTCTCAATATTTGTGTGTCCGTAACCATATGTCTAAGGCCAAAAAAAAAAAATCATTTGTTTCCGGTCACCCGACCGACACTAAATTTTGCCACCTACCCTGAACCTTTTTTTTTCTGCTGGGGTGGGGTGCGGTGGGGGGAAGCACACAGAGAAGTTGTGGTCGCGGATCGACAAAGCAGACGACAGAAGTACTCAAGTAGGATAACTCTTACACGTCAGTGTGTGTTAAATGGAGGTTGAGGAGGGGGGGGGGGGGGGGGGGGGGCAGCGATGGTTTTTATACACCCCCACCCCACTTTTTGGCACCTTCTTACGCCGTGCCCTGGACCCAATCACTGGCGTTGTTAGAGACTGGACCCAGACTAGACATGCCTGGACGTTGAATGGATATATGAGCATAACTAATTTGTTTGAAATTGGAATCATTAACCAGTGTTCTACGTTGCGACAGAAATGGTCGCCAATGCGACCAAAACGTTGGCGTGGCGACTGATTGAATTTATTATCGTCATCATCTGGCGACTGACTCCAAAAACGTCTAAGTATTAAATTATTTGCCATGTGCGTTCAGAGTCCTAGCAGCGAAAACAAATAAAATTTGTTGACATCATTGTGCAGTCGGAACATTTCACTATTTACGAAGTTGTCCGATTGATCACTGTGAATTCCGTATTAATTGTCGG
The DNA here is from genome assembly GCF_016097555.1 of Gigantopelta aegis. NCBI lineage: Eukaryota > Metazoa > Mollusca > Gastropoda > Neomphalida > Peltospiridae > Gigantopelta > Gigantopelta aegis. The sequence goes on from NC_054701.1 coordinate 92,326,498, forward strand.
TACAATTCGGAACTCATCGTTGATTTTAGTAATTTGGCGAAAACAATCCAGATACTTACAACACATTCATAAATGATACAAAATGAGTAGTGTCGCACTGTGGCGAGTAACACTTTAAGCTTGGCTAGTAAATTTTGTTTGTCCACTAGCCAAAGAAGAGTAAGTTATAACACCGAGTGTAGAACACTGTTAATAACACGTGCTCTTATTAGGTACCACGGTAATTGGTGACACACGAGATCGCATGACAGTACGGTAACGTGTGTGGCGATTAAACGGCTTTTATGACAAACTGCTAAATACTGTAGGCCTATAGAGGAAAATATATCGTAATATCGTAACTCCAGTCATCTCATACATTGTAGGTTTATTTTCCAAAAACAACAACGTGCGATCTCAACAAAACAATCAAGGATTTCTCGATACCACATGCACAGACTACAAGTCATCGCGTTTTTCCGCATGCAAAGGTGAAGGTCATTTGAAGAAGACTGTATACAATTTTCGTTGTTGGCTACTGCTTAGGCCTAGTACCCAGAATTTGTTAATATACACGGGTGTAGCCTGTAGGAAGATACCAAAAAGTGGGGTGGGTGGGGTAATATATAAACCATCGATGCTGCTACAAAGTACCCCCTTCCCCGCTTCCTACGCCAGTGATGTAGATAGGCCTATCAACTGCTGAGCATGGGTAATAATTAAATAAACGGAATATTCAAGAATAACCACAAACATTAAACAGTTCACATTTATTTCAGTTAATTGGGAATAAAGTAATTTGGGTGATTTTAGCATGGGTCCGTTCAATAGGCTAATAAACATTAAAACTATAAGTCCGTCCCACAGGGAACGCCTTAGCCCGAGTACTCTGACTGTAAGAGAGCTAGACGGACATTTGAACATAAACACGCTCTCATTATTTATGTCCAAATGTCCGTCTAGCTCTCTTACAGTCAGAGTACTCGGGCTAGGAACGCCTTTTTTATTACTGTGAAATTTACTACAAGTTATTCATTTCTAAGCCGATTGATTTGTAAATTGCACACACAATTAGTATTGTTTTGTTATTTCCAATACAAGTTGGAAAAATCTGTGAAGTTTTTGTGCAGTCATCTACTGACTGGATAAATCTGTGAACTTTTTGTGCAAACATCTATTGACCAACTTGGACAAATTTGTGCAGTCATCCTCTGACAAAACTGGACAAAGCTGTGAAGTTTCTGTGCAGTCATCTACTGCAAGCCTTGAAATAAGCGGCCGGTCACGGTCATTGTCCGGTACAAATTTGTAACTTGTCAGTAACAATGTTGATTGCGCCGGTCACCATGTCCGAAGCTCGCGTTGTAGTAAAAGCCGGCTGTTTTGGAGTCGAATACACTTAATGCACCGATTAAAAAAAAAAATGATTACGAATGAAAAAATACAAATGTGTACCAGTGGAATTCGAACTGGTTCGCGGGGCACGTCACAGTCCAACACGAAGTCCATCTACAGTCCGCGTACCTGTTTAGTAGGATTTTTTATAGTCTCGATTTTGCGGGAACTTACATTGTGAAGAGTGATGTCACGCATATTAGTAATTGACCTTTCGTACTTAGCGTATACTTCCTGTGGCGTTTTCGTTTAAAGTTGCAATTCAAATTGCCTCGTGGTTAACAATTAAAGGATGTTGAACAAAATAACTTCAGTCTTTGCTGTAAAAGAACAGACAGGTACCGATAATGACAAATCAACTGTCCCTGTTCCCAGTATCCGCGGCGGGCAGCCGCCGATTAAATCGTCCCTCAAAAATTCCCAAACGAATATCCTGTAGAGTAGTATCTTAAAATCTAGCACTGAATTAAAACGGTAAAAGGAGTATTTAGTTAAAACAAATGCCTCTTTGTGGCTACAGTTTGAAGAAAACACCAAAGGCGAGGTTACACTTATGGCGTGCTCGCTCTGCAAGACATTTAAAAAAGAAATGCAGTATAATCACGATTTTTCGGACGCATGGATCAAAGAGTCCACAAATCTGTGTGTGTCAAATATCACTCGGCAACCAAAAATATAGAATATTACCACAGACAAGACACTGATGACATTAAAAAAAATGGAAGAGTCTGAGTCAGATCATCATGAATCTGAAAGTTCAACACAAAGTGATAGTTTCATGGGTTTCTTAAGCCCTATCCTAACTGGCCGCGAGCGATTATTTTAGAAATCATTGACTTCCATTACCGCATCCTAACTGTACGCGCGCGACGCGACAGATTTATTTCAAGGCTTGTACTGACTTTTATTGGTGAAAGGAATAGTTTGAACTTTTTTTGTTTTCCTGTCTTTTGAAAATGGCATGTGAAACTTAAAACTGACATTGACAGTGAGATTGTTTTTATTTCTCTCTGGCTGCAAAGAGTAAACTAAGATTTTTCAGACAGCTTGCCTTCATGTCTTTCATCTTGAGACTGAGTTTTTCTCTGGCAAACACATTTAAGGTAGGGTAACCTTTCTTTGAACTACCTACCCTACTTTTTTTGGCCATGTTACCTAAAACAAACTTCTTCTTTTTTGTTGGCCTAACGCTATATAACCGTAAATAAAATGTGTTGAGTGCGTTGTTAAATAAAACATTTCCTTCCTTCCAATCATATGGTAGGTTTAGTGTTACCATACTTTTAATCTTCGACCAGTGGTTTGTTCTGCAGTTTTTACCTCAATATATGGTAGGTTTAGTGTTACCATACTTTTAATCTTTGACCAGTAGTTTGATCTGCAGTTTTTACCTCAATCATATGGTAGGTTTAGTGTTATCATACTTTTAATCTTTGACCAGTGGTTTGTTCTGCAGTTTTTAGCTGAGCTTTACTCACTCCTTGATGGCTGTTTTATTTTAAGTTACTTTATTTGTGTTTATATAGACTTAAGTATATTATTTATTATTTTACTTACAGCTTTAACTCTGTTTTTGCTATTGGTTTTATGTGCGGTTTTGTTTTGTTGGAAAGCGGAAGTAAAATTTGCTAAATAGTAAAGTTTGTTTTATTTAACGACGCCACAAGAGCACACTGATTTTTTTATCTTATCATCGGCTATTGGACGTCAAACATAATATGGTCATTCTGACACTTTTTTTTTTTTTTTAGAGGAAACCCGCTGTCGCCAGATAGGGTACTCTTTTACGATAGGCAGCCAGGGATCTTTTATTTGTGCTTCCCACAGGCAGGATAGCACAAACCATGGCCTTTGTTGAACCAGTTATGGATCACTGGTCGGTGTAAGTGGTTTACACCTACCCATTGAGCCTTGCGGAGAACTCACTCAGGGTTTGGAGTCGGTATCTGGATAAAAAATCCCATGCCTCGACTGGGATCCGAACCCAGTACCTACCAGCCTGTAGTCCGATGACTTAACCACTGTGCCACCGAGGCCGATCTTGCTAAATAGATGGAAGTAACTCGCCCTGCACATTAAGACAAGTATTAGTATTGACTTAATGTGTGCCCTGCACTAGTCACTTGAAATGTTATGGTCGGTCTGATGATGAGATATTTGTTGATATAAACACTGGCGTAGGAATCGGGGTGGAGGTGAAGACAGCAGCGATGCTTTTATATATATTTACATGTACGTGTATTTATGTCCCCCCCCCCCCCCCCCCCCCCCCCCCCCCCCGTTTTGGCAACTTCCTATACCCGTGAATATATACAGAGAGATACATATTTGCCGAGAGTTTAATAAAATTTTCTGTCATTTATATTCACAAAATATACTACCCTTTGGCTTGGTGCCGAGTGGCTTAATCCCAAAACCCAAACTATACTGATTTACTTGGGGTTTGAGAGGGTGAGGCGGGGCATTCAGTCTGACTGATTTCCAAATAGAAATTATGCCCTTACTAAAGAACATTATTTTAATTCTGTATCGCATTAAATATATTCTGACACTTTGATGCAATCTAATTAAAACATACATATTGAACTATCACGACACTGCGGGCAAACAACGTTTTACAACCTCATTGTTCTTGATCGTGCACGTGTCATTCGCATGCTGTTACGTCACTTTTGGCAAGCAAAACAAATATTATGAAATAAACTAGCTCATTCAAATTTACTTACAATTCTGAGTTGGAAACACGTTAACGGTAAAGGTGCTGTGAAAAATGCCGTGGACATTTTTCCACGGCATTTTATTTGCCGTGGTAATTTTCTTAATTGTAGAGGCTGTTTCGTTGTAATTGTGTTTAACTGATAAATTTATTTTAGTATCTAATAAACATTGTTTAGTCTTTAAGTCGGCCACTTCGTTCTCGCAAATGAGGTGACCGGCCTCGGTGGCGTCGTGGTTAGGCCATCGGTCAACAGGCTGGTAGGTACTGGGTTCGGATCTCTGTCGAGGCATGGGATTTTTAATCCAGATACCGACTCCAAACCCTGAGTGAGTGCTCCGCAAGGCTCAATGGTTAGGTGTAAATCACTTGCACTGACCAGTGATCCACAACTGGTTCAACAAAGGCCATGGTTTGTGCCATCTTGCCTGTGGGAAGCGCAAATAAAAGATCCCTTGCTGCTAATCGGAAAGAGTAGTCCATGTAGTGGCGACAGCGGGTTTCCTCTCAAAATCTGTGTGGTCCTTAACCATATGTCTGACACCATATAACCGTAAATAAAATGTGTTGAGTGCGTCATTAAATAAAACATTTCTTTCTTTCTTTTTTTTCTCGCAAATGTCTACATGTCCTGGGACCCATTCCAACAAAAACAAACTGGTTCACATAGCACATTGGGCACGTCCACCAATGTGAAGCCAAACTTGCTTTTATTTTAGTCTCTTTGGAGGGGGGAGGGGGGTGCAGAGAGACTAAATGATTTAGTCTCTTTTGGCTTCATATACTTTTGCTACGGTCCGTAATCAATGTGCTCTAGTGGTGTCGTGAAACAAACCAAACTCCTTCTTTACCTGCTGTAAGGTCTTGTGATCCATCAGTAAATGTAATAATTGTATATTACTCCTACTATAGCTCTGAAAGTGTCATTGGAAGTAAAATGTTACAGCTTACACTTCTAAATGTGATGCAAACATAGTGTAAAAAATAGTTAAATGGCGGTCATTTTTTTAATTGTGACGTCACGTGGCCAACAGGGGTAACTGTCAAGTTGGTCCTATATCAACGTTTTACTCTACACATGATATCCTAGCTGCATGCAAAGGTCTGTCCCGGGTCGGGCCTCTGGCTATCCAGAAACGGGACCCGGGACAAACATGCTCGAAACCTTAGTGGTATATGAGCATGGTAAAATATACTCTTCCAAAGAAGAAACGCAAAACCACATTGTCGTAACATTTGGAGAATTGATTTAATTATTGAATGGTGAGTCCGATAATTACCAAATGTTGCAGGATTGTTCACAATTCACTCTAGTCCATTGTGAGTAAGTGATAGGACACACCACCAAGGTCAAGGTCCTCTGGAGTCAATACCGGGTGTGGCCTCCGCGTGTGTTGACAACTGCCTGGCACCGCCTGCCCATTGAAGCAACCAGAGTACGGATGACGTCCCGGGGGATGGTGGCCCACTCGGCCTGCAAGGCTGCTGCCAGCTCGGGCAGGGTCTGGGGCTGTGGTTGTCGCTGTCGGAGGCGTCGGTCCAACTCGTCCCATAGATGCTCAATTGGGTTCAAATCCGGTGATATCGATGGCCAAGGAAGGACATTAATGTTGTTGTTCTGTAGGAAAGCCGTTGTGAGACGTGCTGTGTGAGGCCTGGTGTTGTCATGTTGGAACACTGCGTTGGCGTTGGCCATATCTAGAACGATGTGTGGCCGGAGGATCTGGTCAATGTAGCCCTGTGCATTCAGGTTGCCCTGCACGTGGACCAGGTCAGTTCTGCCAGTGTGTGAGATGGCTGCCCACACCATGGCACTACCCCCGCCGAATCTGTCCACTTCCTGCATGCAGTTTGCCGCATAACGTTCACCACGACGCCTATACACGCGACATCTTCCATCATGACGTCGGAGCAGAAATCGGGACTCGTCACTGAACCACACCTGTCTCCATCGCAGTTGAGGCCATTGTCGATGAATCGACGGTGTTGTGGTGTTAAGATGACATCTCGAACTGGACGTCTGGCACGAATTCCTACCTCACGTAGGCGGTTCCGTACGGTCTGGTCGGATATTCTGCGCAAACCTGGTATTGCTGCGGCTGTGGAGGTGGCAGTAGTCAATCGTTCCCGAAGGTGGCGTACCCGGATGTAGCGGTCCTGCCCGGGGGTAGTGACCCGTGGTCGACCGGATCTAGGGAGGTCACGTGTTGATCCATGTTGCTGGTAACGGTCCCACAGTCTGGAGATGGTGCTTGGGGACACATGGAATGCCCTGGCAACGGCCGTTCTGGATTCGCCTGCGTCTAGTCGGCCGATGGCATTGTTTCTCTGCGGTTCACTGAGACGTGGCATGTCCTGGATTGTCAACTGTCGGCCAGATACAGAGGCCAGGCAAGCGAACACCCTGCACTTTTATACTGTCGGTGTTCATGTTGCACGTGCAGACAACGCACGTGCAGTGGTGACATGGTTTGCACGTGGCTGCGTGTTTGCGAATATTCACATTTTGGAACTATTATTTCGTGGAACGGGGCCCTGGCCATAACTGTCAAAAATGGTCATCGGCTTCGGTGGTGTCGTGGTTAACCCATCGGACATAATGCTGGTAGGTACTGGGTTTACAGGTCGGTACCAGTGTAAAACGAACGCAGGTCCATGGCAGTGTGCATTTTACGGTCGTCCATTTACCCCGGGCATGTGAAAACAACATCGGGTGAGTCAAAACCGTATTGTGAGTTGCCCGCCTGGCGACCAAAATTTTGCGCATTCGTTACAGCATATAATTTCAGAATGTCCAAAATGTAATGTTTGTAAAATAACCATAAAGTTAGTTTTGATAATAATTCAAGATGTGTATGACCATTGAAACTGATCTCCTATGCCAAATACATGTACATTTTAAAAATAAAATTCGGGAAACTCAAAAACTGCACTGGCAAGTCAAAGTTCTGACATGACTCGCCCGAATGGCAAGTCATTAAAAATTAAATTAAAAAAGTGTAAACCCAGCCGTGGGAACCTATTGTCCGAACCAATTTGTTAACAACTACGAAAAATTACTCTCCTACCTTTAATTGCCGTTAGATTTCCTCCAAAGTTTGTCCAGACAGAAATCTTGAAAAAACCATTACAATGACACAGATTATACATACCAGATGATAACCATGTCACCTATATCAACTTCGCTGAGAGCGCATAGGGAAAAAAGCATGTAATTTTGTATCAGCTGCCATTTTGACTTTTTATGGAATATTCTTCAAGAGGGGTGAAAGGATAGGATTTAATCTAACAACGTCGTAACATGTTATCATATAAAAGCAAACGTGATGACGTCATATTAATTTTTATTATTATTATTTTAATGATACCACTAGAGATCATCGATTTCATATTAATTGTGTCACATACTTTGGAGGCTTTCACCCCCCTTGAAGAGTATTCCATAAACAAGCAACATGGCAGACGGCAGAAAACTGCATGTATTTTTCCCTATGCAATCTCAGCAAAGACAATATCGGCGACATCGTTGCAGTCTCGTGTGTGGAATCTGTATATTTGTAGTGGGTTTTTTGCGATTTGTGTCTGGACAAACTTTGGAGGAAATCTAACGGCAATTAAAGGTAGGAGAGTAATTTTTTGTAGTTGTTAACAATACTTTCATACCTGGTTTATGTTCAAGTTGGACTTGTATTTCTACTGAACTTAAATTCCTTTTACAGCAGTGACACAAATACTAGTCGGCAATTTAATATATATTGTGAGACCTCAGTCTATTTATAAGTAATACTGTTGTGAGTTACATTTTTTTTTTCATAATTGTAAACTGGCGCTCACATAACTCCGGTATGAGACCATTACTAACCGCCAACTTACGAAGTCTTTTATATCCATTTTATTACGTTTGGGCGAATGTCGATCCTTTTAAATGATGTAATTATTACTTGTGTACATTCCAAATTTGTATTCCAGTGATGTCATGTCGTGGCACGAAGTTTCTTGTAACTTCTGAGTGTTTAACAAATCATGTTTATATGTTCACGCATTTGCAAATGCCGGTAATGGCCGAGTTGACCGTGACCTTCAAGAATTATATTTATTGTACATCCGGGTCACAGCTGTCAAACTTTTTAGCGGTAAATACAACCAAACTTTGGAAAACCAAAGTTTAAATTATTATTTTTGTATGAACATGAATGAGATTAGAATTTACTGTATATGTTTATTTAGATAATTTATTGAGGTATTAGTTTACGCCAGTAATAGGGAAGTCGGGTGTACTTTTAGCGTGACTAGCCTTACCCAGCCAAACGGGGCGGGTCTTAGTTCGCTGATTCAGCCGGCTCCGCTGATTCAGCACGCTGATTTTTTCGCCGATTATCAAAAGTTATAAAAAGGCAGCGTTTAACGCTTGCCGTCAGTCTGGCTTTACCCTTACATTAGGTGGGTTGGGGCCCATTTTGTTTATTTTCTAAAATTGTGGGGTTTTAAATAAAGCGTTGGGATTAGACAGCCATTCTCACTAATAAGTAGCCTAGTATCAATAATAGTTCCTAAAAATAAACTCGAATGTAAATGCACATTCGAGTTTATTTTTATGAACTATATCAATAAATATAATAATTATATTTGGCAATAATAATTAATTAGATATTTATTATTTAGATATAGGTTAATAGCCTTCAATCATAAACTGAGAGCCCAGAAGTGCTATGGTATTTACTGTGAAAAGTTAAAGTGCTGTGCCAGATGTATGATGTATTGAGCTATATCAATCAAGATATTATTTAATATGATTAGAAAATTTTTAAAAAAAAAGTAAAAAAATTATATACCGGTATATTTTCCATTTAAAAATATTCCCCTGAAAAACAGAACCAGCTGAATTAGTTTCGGGAATTTCCGTAAGATTTGATCCGTGACGTCACGAAGGGAACTCCTTTCGATAGTCAGAGCCATTGTTCATTGCTTCTTTTGTGTTTATTATGGTTAAACGGCGTGTTGTTGGCGGCTGTAGCAATATAAAAGCCGATAAATTTAGTCTTCACGCATTTCCTAGTAATTTTGCTGTGAGAAAGCTGTGTGTGAATTTGATTAAAACAACGTAGAAATACTGGACAGGAAGAAAATGCCGGAGACCGTTGCGACAGCAGACACTTTAGTTTCGATTCGTCCAAACTGGCTTGTCGGCTTTAGCGAGATATGGGAATACCATGTGTTATGGCTTTTAAAAAAGATGCTGTACCAACAATTTTTCTGCGTCACAAAACAAATGACAACCAGCCGACGCCATTCACACTGAAACGACCTTGGGGTGCATATCGTCAATGTCCCAAATTGCGTTATGCTTTCAACTCCGGTCAGTTTGTTTTCTCATGCACGGTTCGTGCAATCATCGAGATCCGATTTGTTGTCGTTTGCATCGTTTGTGAGATTTTTCTTTATAGTTCGAGAACATTAAAACAATAAAGTACAGACAAGTAAGTATCTATACCCTAGTCCGTCCCATCCTACAAAAATGTAGGGGTTTTTTGTAAAAAAAAAAAGAGAAAAAAAGAAGAAGCTAATTTTGAATCCATCTTAGAAAACAATCGGCTCAGAAGTAAATTACTTGCAAATTCCATAGTATGAAAAAAGGCGTTCCCTGTAAAACAGACTATAAATACATTAAATTAATTTTACTATACCTCCCACAGAGAAAACCTTTTTTCATACTATGGAATGTGCTATAAGTTATTTATTTCTGAGCAGACTGTTTTCACAACTGCACACACAAAAATTGTATTGTTTTGTTATTTCCAAAACACTTACTTTTTTGTTTTACGTCAAACAAAACTGAAATTATTCACACAAAAAAACATCTTTCTAGATGGATGGGACGGACTAAAAGTCGTTTTTGTTTATTTTTTAAAATTAAAATAAGTTATTTATTTCTGAGAAGACTGTTTTCACAACTGCACACAAAAAATAGTATTGTTTTGTTATTTCCAAAAGACTTACTTTTTGTTGTTTTTTACGTCAAACTAAAATGAAATTATTCACACAAAAAAAACATCTTCATGGATGGGACAGACTAAAAGTGGTTTTTGTTTATTTCTTAAAATTACCGATATCGGTTCCACTTGACTCGTAGAATTCAAGGGTTATTTATCGTCTTTTCTACTACATCACAAGTATTAGAACATACAGTGTAGCAAAATAATTCGCACGAAAAGCTAAAGAACAAAACAAGAATAAAAGTTGTAAATTAGTGGTAAGCTGTCTCCACGACCATTTTCATCGTCATCTGTCAGGCCGGTGATTCGTCGGAAGATGTTCCAGGTTCAAACTGATAAGGCATTATTTGTTGTGTTGCACAAGTATTAGTCCAGTCGTCATTACTACACTATTCATCATCGAAAGGAGAATCGCATGATCAAGCTTGGCAGTCGCTGTCGGTCCCACTTTCGCTTGCGCTGAAAGTCATCTCGTGGTAGGTTTCCGTGAAGCGCGTTCCCTTCGTGACGTCACGGCTATTTACAGGCAAATGTTTTTACCGAGAATTTTACTCGGTCGTTTCCGGCAGTGTTCTACGGGAGTGATGTTTTAATACTTTTATGAGGCATTTTCGTAATTACTGACTTACATATCGGTGTAAACTATTATTGCAATGAATTAAGAAAGCATTTAATTGTGGAATTTGAAATTTTAGTGTATGGTCTGGCACAGCATTCATTGAAATAAAGTGTCTTAGACATAGGTGATATCATTCTGAGATAGAAATGTGTAGTCTATTGAGTTAGAAGTATTGAAATAGAAGTTTAAGTGTAGTTTAATATTTTGCTGAAGTAGTAAAAAGTGAGATAGTTCACTCAGTGTATAAGAGAAGATAGAATAGAAGTAGTGAAGAGTGAGAAGTATTGAAATAGAAGTTAAAATGTAGTTTAATATATTGCTGAAGTAGTGAAAAGTGAGGTTGTTCACACTGTGTATAAGAGAAGATCGTGTAGAAGTAGTGAAGAGAAGTGAAATATAGTTGAAGTAGTTGAGGGTGATGTAGTGCCACCCTAGCTGTGTAGTTTATAGTGTTGAAGTAGTAGTTGAGGGTGATGTAGTGCCACCCTGTCTAGTTATTATAGTGTTGAAGTGACAGAGAGTGATGTAGTGCCACTCTGAGTAGAGCAAAGCAATATATTAAACTAGCACATCTGAAGTTAGAGTATAAGTAAACAGAAATTTAGTTATAATGGAAATAGTTGTGTAGTTGCATAAAGTAGATTAATGATAAAATAGGTAACCTGAATACTACTCACCTTAATGAATACATATAGCTGAGACACTGTTAGTTTTTAGTAATATTTAATGACATATTGGTCAATGTGTATGACCTGAAAGTGCTTGCTGATAGCAAATATACAAATAATATAGTGAAGTGCAAGAAGCATTTTATTGAGACTGTTGGAAAACTATTTACCCTTGTTGTTACATAATAAATGATTGAACTTTACAAATTTGTTGTGTCATCTTTGCCTTCTATAGTTATTTGGGAGTTTATTACCAGCCATTCACAAAACATTCAGACGCTCGGTCGTCACATTTTATTCTGGTGTCAGAAGTGGGATGTTACTTTATCTAACATCCAGTGATTCGATTCTCATGTAGTAAACAGTTTCTTCCAAATTGAATGGCTTGGTAAAATAAAGCGAAAGCTGGTTAGCTTATTTAAAGCAGGCAAAGATACTGATAATTTAACCAAGAAAAGCCCTAATAACAGGTTTGAGAAAAGCAAGTACTTAAGTTAGAATTATGTGTTCTAAAATTAAAAAAATAATAATACATAAAAGTACTCCCAAAAATATCAGAAATTATGCCAAAGAAAAGGTGTGATGATATTATGACTCGATCAAAGTCACAAAATGTACAAAGTCTCTCTGAAAGGCCACAAGCTCCACTTCACATTGAAAATGATGATAATCAAGATTTGATGGAGAAAGCAGAACAATCACTCCAAGTGAAGAGTCAAGTAACTTGGTGATGATAGATGAAAATGCATTAGGTGATCGAGGTGAAGGTAGAAGCCATTGCAGAGATCATTACATATACACAGAGAGAGCAAATACAGAGAATAGCCAAGTAGTTCAAGAAATGTCACAAAATATGGAAACTGTCCTAAATCGGATGCAAGAGATGCAACATTCAGTTTCGATACTTCAAGAGGCTATGAGAAATCTTTCCGCAGATCGACCTACATGTAGATCAGCAAATACTGCAACAAATCATCGAACGCAACAAAACAGAGAGCATCGATACAGACATAGAGAGTCGTCTAGAGAAAGCGCACCTGGAACAGACTTTACATCTGATCTGGAAGGTGAATATGTGAGACATAGAACTAGATCATCATACAATAATGTCAAATTACCTCCCTTTAATGGAAAGGAAAGTTGGTACGTATGGGTACAACAGATTTCAAGAAGTTGCAGCGAGACAAAGGTGGAGTACAGATGAAAAATTAGACCAACTGTTACCCAGATTACAAGGGCAAGCAGGAGAGTTTGTGTATGGTCAGCTTTCACATGAAGTTCAAACAGATTATAAAGTCGCAGGCAACAAATACCTAGTGAGACAGTAGAAGAGTTCGCTGCTGAGTTGAAACGATTATATGACAAAGCATATCCAAGACGGGAACATAACACCCGGAGAGAAGATTTACTTCAAAAGTTTTTAGATGGAGTGAACAATGATAAAGCCCGATTTCATGTTGAATACATAAAACAACCTGCAGATATTGACGAAGCTGTGTTTGAGATTATCAACTTTAACGAGATACTTCAAATGTCAAAAGATACTAGAACTACATGTAAAGAAGGGAAATACAGCAGAGCCATGCGTGCAGTTGACGTTGATGAATCAAGTGATGAAGAAACTGACTTTACATCAGTTCAACAGGTAAATCACATCGGTCAGAAGAACAAAAACAGAATTATCAAAGCTAAACCAGAAGATAACATGGCAAACAACAGTAACCAAAATGATCAAAAGGCTGTGTTAGAGGAAATGAAGAAAGAAATTACAGAATTAAAGAAAGAAATTCAAAAGAACAGAACAGCAACATAATCAAGCACCTCCACTCCATCCTTATTTTAATCATGAAAACCCAAGATATAACAGAAATCAAGAACCAAGATTTGCCTACAGGAGGCAAAATTATCAACCAAAAGGTGTTTCCATTGTGGAGAGACGTCACACTTCATGTATAGATGCCCCTACATAGATCAAACAACTAAGAAACATTTAAATGTCAATTCTAACAGTAATAAAGGAAATGAATCTTTAAATGCCAGCGGACCAATTCAAATGGTCTAAAGTTGGTCCTCGACACAGTTGAAGGTCAAGTAGCAAAACAAGAGGACAAAGAATTGAGTCCCGAAATTATAACAGAAAATGAAGAAGGGAACACAGAAAACAAGAAATCAGATAGTGACAACGTAAAAGAACCAGATGTGGTAATTATAAGAAGAGATCTTCCAAAACCAGGTGACATATATGTGTTTGGGGATGTAAAAGGAGCAAAAACAAAATTCATCATTGATACTGGAGCTGAAACAACCCTAATTTCGAAACAAATTTATGAGAAAATTGATTCATTAGTTAAACCGAAGCTTGGGTCAGAAATAAAACAGCTACATGCGGGAGGAACCAAGCTGCAGAACTATGGTAGATGCACTTTAAGATTACACCTGGGAGCACTCAGTTTGCAAAGACAAGTTGTCATTGCAGATATTACAGATGATGCTTTAATAGGCATGGACGTGTTGAAAGGAACAAGAGGGAAACCAGCTGATAATATTCTTAGTCAATGAAAAATCATTTTAGATGGTGTCGAAATTCGATGCAATGAGACTGAGGAAGATACGATTCGTAAAATACAAGTAAAAGCAGTTGATAATTTTATAATAGAACCATACACAGAGAAACTGGTTGAAGCTTATGTTGATCCCAATACAAGCGAAGAGGATCAAGAGACTTGTGAAATTATGATTGAGCCAACTGAACATTTTAAAGAAAACTATCCATTAGTCATGGCTTCAAGTATAGCAGATATTAAGCAGTCAAGTACAGTACAGGTCAGAGTTATGAATCCATATCCAACGGTTGCAACAATCAGACAAAATACAGTACTGGGAATTGCAAAAGAAATCAACAATAACTCAATTATAAAGATCATAACTGACTGTGAAAATGAGATCGAAATAAACAATACAAACAGGGTAAGGCGATTAGCATTGGTAAATGAACAGCCCATCATAAAAGGAAAGCGGTACACAACAAAAGAAAGTCCATTTCTTATCAGGAATAATCATGAAAGAAACAAAATGGCATTAAAGGAAAAGGAAGATAGAGAATTTAGAAAAGTAGCTGCTAAAATTCCAGAACATTTGAGTACTCTGTTTCTCAATTCAATCAAGGGGAAGAAAACTATAAAAATAGAACTGGCCAAATTGTTAATAGAATATGCAGATGTCTTTTCTAAAAACGAAAATGATCTGGGTAGAACAAATCTGTCAACAAAAAAAGTAAAGTTTGTTTTATTTAACGACGCCACTAGAGCACAGTGACGGTACATGCTCTTAATTTCTTTTCGCCTGTGGCATTATTAATTGTTTTAGAAGGCCGTGTGCAGTTCCAAATGCACTTAGCTAAGTGGGCAACTTGTTACGTAATACTTCTGCGCGATGGTCGTCTAATACACACACAGAGCAGGTGTGGAGGCCATGTGGCTAGTAGTTACGTAATATCTCCGGTAGTGCTGTTTATGGCCAGGGGATTGCTCGCGGTTGGCGACATCCAGTCTGGCGATCTAAGAGACAGATATGCCGTCTTGGTCGCTGTGGAAATTTAGATGATACGTGAGGTACCGCCTTGTACCCCCAGGCGATTTTCTGATTTTATAATAAATAGCTATGGTTTAGAGATATCTGGCAGAAGCAAAAAGAGAACCAGAAAGGAAGGCTTCCCGGGAACGTTGTCCGTTTGGACTGGTAAATATTTTATTTCTGCTCTGTTGTATAACCTTGATGTGATTGATGTGACCTTAAATATTTTAATACTGTATTATACCAATATTCTTTAGACAGTGTCTTCGGTCATCTGACGAAGTAAATCGTAGACTTTTTGTTCTAACATTATACGAGTATTTGGTAATATAAAGCTTAGCCAGTCATCCTAGAAGACCTAGGTAAACTGTAGGTTATTGTCTTTATTGTGATAGGTACCAGTATTAATTCTGTGTTACAAGGTTACTGAATGAGTAGTAAGGGTTAATTAAAAATTAACCAGTTAGGAATAGAGCTGTATTTCCTTTATTAATTAAGTTCCCCTGGAAGCGGTTCTCAATTATCACACGTGTGGGTGTTGTGGCACGGTGAAGTGATTAGCATATTGTGTAATCTAAACACCTAGAGATTAACTAATTAAGTGATCAGTTCTGGGTTGTTATTATTGTTGTTATTAATTAACTACTGCGGCTGTACATTTGTCAGCGTAGGTTAATACAGATTCCAAAGTGTATTGTGTTTTTGTTGTGTTTTCTAGTGAACTAAACGTGCTATAATAATATATACTTTATAAGATCGTATCTCTGATCATACCTAGAGACGAGCCACAGCGGGTATATACCGCCTGTTACAGAGAGATCTAATAGATATACAGTTAGGAGAGATATTTGGACAATCGTGTTTTATTCAGTTACGGGTATTATAGAATCCCCGTGACAAGCACATTGATTTTTTATCTTATCATCGGCTATTGGACGTCAAACATATGGTCATTCTGACACTGTTTTTTAGAAGAAACCCGCTGTCGCCACATAGGCTACTCTTTTATGACAGGCAGCAAGGGATCTTTTATTTGCGCTTCCCACAGGCAGGATAGCACAAACCATGGCCTTTGTTGAACCAGTTATGGATCACTGGTCGGTGCAAGTGGTTTACACCTACCCATTGAGCCTTGCGGAGCACTCACTCAGGGTTTGGAGTTGGTATCTGAATTAAAAAATCCCATGCCTCGACTGGGATCCGAACCCAGTACCTACCAGCCTGTAGACCGATGGCCTGCCACGACGCCACCGAGGCCGGTAAATCTGTCAACATGTCATAAATACTGGAAATGCAAAACCAATCAAACAATCTTTTCGCAGAACACCTCTTGCTTTTGCAGAAGAGGAGGAAAAAGCGATTCAGAAACTTAAGAACCAAGGAGTAATAAGAGAAAGTAGTTCTCCCTGGAGTTCACCAATTGTACTTGTAAGAAAGAAAGATGGCAATGTACAAACATGCATAGACTACAGACGACTTAATGAAATTACAGAAGCAGATGCATTCCCAATACCCAGAGTGGAAGAATGTCTAGATGCAGTTGCTGGAGCTACAGTTTTCAGCACACTTGATATGACTTCAAGTTACTATCAAATTCCATTGCGAGAGGAAGATATTCCTAAAACAGCTTTCGTTTCAAAACAAGGTTTGTTTGAATTTACAACCATGCCAATGGGATTGAAAACAGCAGGTGCAACCTTTCAACGGGTGTTTGAATTAGCACTTAAAGGGTTACAGTGGACTTGCTGCGTCTTCTATGTAGATGACTGCGTGGTGCCATCAGTTGATGAGAAACAACAGCTTGAAAGACTGAGGTTGATTTTTGAGCAACTTAAAGAAGCAAATATGAAGTTACGCCCAGACAAGTGTGAACTTATGAAAAAGGAAATTGTTTTCTTGGGACACAAAGTGACGCCAGAAGGCATACGACCAGACCCAAATAAAGTGGCAAAAATCGTACAGTGGAGAGAGCCAAAGAACGTTCAAGAGGTAAAGCAGTTTCTAGGGATATGTTCATATTACTGTCTTTTATAAAAGATTGTTCAAAAATAGCAAAACCTTTAAATTACCTCACGAAAGATGAAAGTGAATTAGTATGGACAGATAGCTGCCAGCAAGCATTTAATCAACTGAAAATAGCTTTAACAAGTCCTGAAGTAATGGCTAGTCCCACGAATGATGGTACTTATATTTTAGACACAGACGCTTCCAATTTCGGAATAGGAGCAGTCCTTTCCCAAATCCAAAATGGACAAGAAAGAGTTATTAGTTATGTTAGTCGATCACTCAATAAAGCAGAAAGAAATTACTACGTAACTGATAAAGAGTTATTAGCTGCCCGATACTTTGTCAAATATTTTAAACATTATTTGTTGGGAAGAAATTTTAAAATCAGAACAGATCACCATGCACTAAAATGGCTAATGAACTTTAGAAACCCAAAGGGGAGAGTGGCTAGATGGATTGAGATATTGTCCGAATATGATTTTCAAATAGAATTTAGACAAGGTGTGAAAAATGGAAATGCAGACAGCATGTCGAGATATCCAAATCCAGAGGACTGTGATTGTCCATTCACAGATTCCATGCAGAATTTGAAGTGTGGTCCTTGCAAGAAATGTCAGAAAAGAGCCACAGAAATGCAGGGTGTATACAGCAGTGAAAACGTACAGACTCGGAGAAGTTGTTTATGTAATCAAGGGTATAGTGTTACTGTACCAGCAGTGACGTGTAATAAGATAATTGCACTATTTATAGTAATCATACTGTTTCTGTTGAGTATATTTGTTTCAGACAACACAAATATGAGTGAAGAACTGAATTCAAATACAGAAACAAGTTCAAGTAAAGAAATAAAGAGGATAAAACAGAAGCTGAAAGAATTGTACAGAGGTTTAGGTGAAAGACTGAAAACAACCTATAAGCCTACTGTAAAATTAAAAACCTAAGGAGAGGATCTTCACCCTTTGCATGGTCTACTGGCTTGTCGGCTTAAGAGAATGCAACATGCCAGAAGAAGGAAGATATATCAGAGAAGTTTCCACAAGAGATGAAACAATTCTAAGAGATAACTGGTTCCCATGGAATCAACATTTGTCTTCAAGGGATATGAAAAAGAAGCAAGAGAAAGTTACTAAGAGAACCAAATTGTTCACAACTACAACAAATTACTCTCCTACCTTTAATTACCGTTAGATTTCTTTCAAAGTTTGTCCAGACACAAATCGCAAAAAAAGACACTACAATATACAGATTCCACACACGAGACTGCAACGATGTCGCCGATATCGTCTTTGCTGAGATTGCATAGGGAAAAATACATGCAGTTTTTTGCCGTCTGCCATGTTGCTTGTTTATGGAATACTCTTCAAGAGGGGTGAAAGCCTCCAAAGTATGTGACACAATTAATATGAAATTAATTATCTCTAATGGTATCATTAAAATAATAATAATAATAATAAAAATATGACGTCATCACGTTTTGTTTTATATCATAACATGTTATGACGTTGTTAGATTAAGTCCTATCCTTTCACCCCTCTTGAAGAATATTCCATAAAAAGTCAAAATGGCAGCTGGCACAAAATTACATGCTTTTTGCCCTATGCGCTCAGCGAAGTCGATATAGGTGACATAGTTATCATCTGGTATGTGGTATCTGTGTCATTGTAATGGTTTTTTCAAGATTTCTGTCTGGACAAACTTTGGAGGAAATCTAACGGCAATTAAAGGTAGGAGAGTAATTTTTCGTAGTTGTTAACAATTTGGTTCGGACAATAGGTGGGTTGGGACCCATTTTTGTTTATTTTCTAAAATTGTGAGTTTTTAAATAAAGAGTTGGGATTAGACAGCCATTCTCACTAATAAGTAGTATCAATAAATATGTTAATTATATTTGGCAATAATAATTAATTATATATTTATTATTTAGATGTCCGTTTGCTATATTCTACATCTGCATGAATTGCCAGCAAGATACGAGAGAAAAAAGTGAGGTTTTGGCAGTCTTCCCTCGTTGTGTGATTACTGTGGGTTCAAATCTCTATGTCACCTAAAGATTTTAAAGTTTGAGTATGAACTTAATAGAATTTAAGTTTAATCATAAATTTAATTACACAAGTGGCTTTTTGTTTCCTGCTCTGTGTATAGTTATATATATACGGTTTAGTTAAGTATGCGCAGATGTGCTTCTTTTTAAAACTTAAAAAGAAGCGGTTAGTTGACCCTCTAAAATTTGAAATAACATATATATATATTTTAAAATACTAATTATAGTATCATATTTTCATTGTTAGATGAACATCAGTGTGTTTTGCAAGTTTCTCTGCCTTAGTACTAACGTTTGTGTTTGCATCATTTAGAAATTGACCGGCGTCGTGGTTAGGCTATCGGTCTACAGGCTGGTAGGTACTGGGTTCGGATCCCAGTCGAGGCATGGGATTTGTAATCCAGATACCGACTCCAAACCCTGAGTGAGTGCTCCGCAAGGCTCAATGGGTAAGTGTAAACCACTTGCACCGACCAGTGATCCATAACTGGTTCAACAAAGGCCATGGTTTGTGCTATCCTGCCTGTGGCAAGCGCAAATAAAAGATCTCTTGCTGCTAATCGGAAAGAGTAGCCCATGTAGTGGCGACAGCGGGTTTCGTCTCAAAATCTGTCTGGTCCTTAACCATATGGCTGACGCCATATAACCGTAAATAAAAATGTGTTGAGTGCGTCGTTAAATAAAACATTTCTTTGTTTCTTTCATTTAGAAAATAGTGTCTTTACCAGTCGTTACATATTTTGCGGAGGTGTTGTGGCTAAATCGCGATTGGCCAGTTCTGTGCGGCTCGTGCATTGTTGCTCGGCAACTAAAATTTACAAACTGACTACGGCATGGGCGTCAATCCGGCTTCAAAAGTGTGTGTGTGTGTGGGGGGGGGGGGGGGGGGGGGGGGCGTGTTAGTGTTTTGTGTGTACGCGCGCGCGCGCGCGCGCGTGTGTGTGTGTATGTGTGTGTGTGTGATAAAGGAATGTCAATGAAAAGCATAAAGCTACACATTAGTGGTTAAATTTTTAATATTTTTTTGTTTTTTGGTTGTTGCTGTTGTTGTGTTTGTTGGTGGTGGTGGTGTTGTTGCTTTTGCTAAACGAAAAAGTGGGGGGACACCTATATAGATTGTCTCCCGGCGTTGAAAAGTGAGGGGGACACGTCCCCCCTGTCCCCCACCTATTGATGCCCATGGACTACGGTTGTGTTCGGATAATTTACCAACTTTAACAGGCCTTGATACTATAATTCATTTTATAAATATGTTGCTGGCCTGCGGTCACAGCATCCTATTATACATTATTAATAATTTAATTTTAATGAGTGATGTATAGCGACGGGCAAGCGAAGGGCCGCAACTCTAATCAAGTTTATTAATTTTTATTTTAAAAAATGACAATTTGAGTGTACCTTTGATGCGGTATTTTGTACTTTATTTCTGTTTTCATCAACAGTTCATGGTAGATGTAACTAAATTTTGTTTCAATGAAAGTTTGGCAATTTTGCTGTCGAAAAATGTACCAACAGGCATTATTATAATTTCAAATTTATACTTGTAGCGGTAACTTCTTTTTTATTCGCCTTAAGGTTACGGACACTGCAGTCATACATAGCAAGAGAACAGGCACTTCATCTGGTGTTGTGGTATTTATATGCCGGGGTGTCTGATTCATGAACAATTGTGAACATAATATTTATATTATTTAAGATATAACTGAATGTTAAAGAACCATGTAAGCTTTTGTGATTAATAACATTTATATGAATATAAGAAATAACATAAAACTGCCAGATATGCTGAGATATAGGCTATTACAATAATAACCAGGTCCAACTATTTGTAATAGAGTTATTTTAAAGACGCAATATACTGATTTATACTCAATTTAGACTGGTAAAGTACATGGAATAGTAAAATCAATAATACTTGGTTGTGGACAATATCAGACAAAACCTGTTTTGGATTTAAAATCATAATGTAAACACAGTATGTAAATATATATACTGTCAGAAAAGTAATAATGCGCCTTCGTTAGCTTAAAATGTTCATGAAACAGTCACATAAAAATGTACAATGTATGTATGATAATTGGCGTATTTGTACTACTTGTGAAAAGTATCATAAATAATCGAAAAACGAACAGAAAATTTAAAAAAAACCGAAATGTCCCATCGCTATGGTGTACACGACTGTTTGTGTTTCTGTGTGGTGTCTGCATATATATGTCTCAATATATCTATGTGTGTGTATGTATTCTCTTTCTTTATATAATATAACCTCTCTCTCTCTCTCTCTCTCTCTCTCTCTCTCTCTCTCTCTCTCTCTCTCTCTCTCTCTCTCTCTCTCTCTCTCGGTGTGAGTCAGTGTCTGTGTTTGTTTTGCTTACTGGCATCTGAGAAAGACAATCTGTAACCAGATCCACAGCACGATGAGGACGATGAACGAGAGCGGAAGTCCGTAGATCATCCACGTGGCGAACGTGATCGGGTTGGTCGCGTTATACTCATCAAACACACTGCAAGTACAACATACATGAGACGTCATACTGTTCAAACACACTACAAGTACAACATACATGTGACGTCATACTGTTCAAACACACTGCAAGTACAACATACATGTGACGTCATACTGTTTAAAAACTGCAAGTACAACATACATGTGACGTCATGCTCTTCAAACACACTACAAGCATAACATACATGTGACGTCATGCTCTTCAAACACAAGTACAGCATACATGTGACGTCATGCTCTTCAAACACTACAAGTACAACATACATGTGACGTCATGCTCTTCAAACACTACAAGTACAACATACATGTGACGTCATACTCTTCAAACACTACAAGTACAACATACATGTGACGTCATACCCTTGAAACAAACCCTTCAAACACATTGCAAGTACAACATACACGTGACGTCATACTCTTCAAACACTAAACACACTGCAAGTACAACATACACGTGACGTCATGCTGTTCAAACACTGCAACACAACATACACGTGACGTCATACTGTTCAAACCTGCAATGACAACATATATGTAACTTCATACTGGACATGACAATAAAGGCAAACGTTTCTATGACGTGAGTTAAGTGTATTTACAGTCACGAGATACAGTTAAATGAATACAAACCAAGCTGTAAGTAGTATAACAGTTTTGTACCATGACTGCCATAAATAATAACACACGAGTACCCGATGAAGACGAATCATCTTACGAGTGGTTACCACATGTATCGACGGCCGCAATAACCGTGGACTAACTGGGGGAATCGTGAGTGATGGATGAGGTAACTTCCTTGTATCGACGGCTGCAATAACCGTGGACTAACTGGGGGAATGGTGAGTGATGGATGAGGTAACTTCCTTGTATCGACGGTCGCAATAACCGTGGACTAACTGGGGGAATGGTGAGTGATGGATGAGGTAACTTCCTTGTATCGACGGCCGCAATAACCGTGGACTAACTGGGGGAATGGTGAGTGATGGATGAGGTAACTTCCTTGTATCGACGGCCGCAATAACCGTGGACTAACTGGGGGAATGGTGAGTGATGGATGAGGTAACTTCCTTGTATCGATGGCCGCAATAACCGTGGACTAACTGGGGGAATGGTGAGTGATGGATGAGGTAACTTCCTTGTATCGACGGCCGCAATAACCGTGGACTAACTGGGGGAATGGTGAGTGATGGATGAGGTAACTTCCTTGTATCGACGGCCGCAATAACCGTGGACTAACTGGGGGAATGGTGAGTGATGGATGAGGTAACTTCCTTGTATCGACGGCCGCAATAACCGTGGACTAACTGGGGGAATGGTGAGTGACGGATGAGGTAACTTCCTTGTACCCACGCACCTATTACCGTGTCTTCATATGATAACGTCACTATCGTTAATTATAAGTATTGTCTATTATGTATTTTACGTTCAACTGGGTATGAACCCAGAAGCGTACACAACTGACCCCTAGTGCTGGACCAAAACCATAAATTCGGCCAAAATGTGCTAACCTGAGACCTTTTTACCATGTATTTTCATCATTCTACTCTCAAAATTCGTTGTAATCCATGTAAAAATGCGTAGTGATTCGTTTGCAACTCAACATGGCTGTTTAATAATATGATTAAATGTTATCCAGATTTGGGAATTTTCGTTTCATTCGATCAAAAAACAGCCTGCCCCCTACAGAAATGGGAGCCTGCACGCCTATGTATGAACGAAAAACCCCAAAAGGTATTGGTAAACATAGGAATAACAGAGTCTTAATTGAAGTCATTCGATTTGTCCAGCCGTAGGAACAAGAGTTTGTTCATTTTTCAATGAAGGTGAAAAGAACGTTGTCATGGAACGTCATTTTATAATGGTACTTTGTCTTATTGAGCATTATTCTTTAAAATAAAATACGAACTTTTAGGTAGAGGGGGGTGATAATATGTGATTTTTTTAATTGAATACGAAACCATTCCTATCATGTTAAGCTTTGAAGTACTTTTTCAAGAAGCTATTACATCAGGGTGTAGCATTAGTTGTGACCCCTCCCAAGCTCAAAACTAACTTTTTAGGTCAAAATTATCATTCGCGATTAGAAAACCGATCATACACTTTCTATAAAGTTTGCTATAAAGTTTGCTATAAAGTATCTGTTTTTCACTTGCAATGGTTTATAATGAGTATTTTATCTTGCTGCATCTTAATAATATTATAAATATATACATATATGTCCTATTTGTAAATGAATAGTTCAGTACAAATTTCAACAATATCACTTTTCCGATGTTTTCTGAAGAGATTCTCTGAATTGTTCGAGTGTAACCATGGACTCTGAATCAGAACGCTTTCCTAGAAGAGCCTTCAAAGCAACACTGTATTCAATTGGTGTTTTGTCACGACGTTTTTTGTTTGGCAGTGTAATTTGAATTTTGAATAATGGATGAGATTTTGGAAGGCATGTTGATGATTCCTTGGCAAACTGAACCTTCATCTTCATTCTTCTCTGTTGTTCAATTGCATTTCTTTCCTTTTCTATGTACTGATCATGTCACAAGTGAAAGGTCCTACATCTTTCAGTTTTGCCAGCATGTCCAGTGTTTTCCTCTTCTTAAGCATAGCAATGGCCTCTTTCTCGGTTGCTTCTGCTGCGAACTTGTCCTTCATTTTCTGACTCCATGCCAGCTTGATGTCCTTCACTCGAGTTGCCTCATCTGAAAAACTCCTGAATGATGATTCAGAGTTTTCCCGGAGTCCTTCAGTTTGTTGGAGAATGATACTTCTACTAACAGCCTCCAGCTGCTTTAGCTTATGTAGGTATTAATCAGCTTTACCACATAACCTTTCCATGGCCATGTTGGTAACAGGTGTGTCATCAATGTTTGGAGCCTGCGTTTCAACTAGATACTGCGGTTCAAACTGTGTGGATATTCCATAGTCTTTCCACTGCCTGAAAAGGATCCCTTTGGGTTCTGGTGGGATAAAATTACACAATTTCATGCAGTCGTCAGCATACCTAATAGCCATCTCGCTAACAGCTGTCACAACCTGTTGATTGTATTGGACTTAGACTCTGGTAGAAGATCTTGAGGTCTGCGTGTGTTGCTCCTTTAGCAATGGTTACACTGTAGAAGGGCTCTATGAGTTGAATTCCAAGAGCAGCAAACACAGCAAAAGCTGGTTTGAAGTATTCCACATTTTGAAAAGCCCTCACAATGCAAGCCAGACGGTTTGTGATACTTGGATTATTATCCAGAAAGCTTTCAATCCACTGGATAAAGAAAATAATTACCACAGAAGCACGTGTCAGACAGCCAAATTTGTGATCTTTGTAGACAAAGAGCACTTGATGAACATTATTATTCTGTAGGTGGAGGACAAACTGCTTATAGCAGTTCCATGGCTTATGTTGGAATTCAGGTGCAATGAGCCTCAAAATGCAGTCAAGTGATTGACCTGCAATCGAACCATGCTTTGAATGAAAGTCTAGATCAACCATGACGTTTTTGAAAATTGCCTCCAGTGTCATGTCTCTTTCAATTAATGCCAGTTGTTTATTCATGCCAGATGCAAATCCTAAAGTAGTATGTGTACCACAAGAAAGCTGCCCATCTGCTGTTTCAAGGTTGTACATATCAGCTATAATAACTGCGAATCCTTTGTCGTGTTCTGTGGAATCAATCATGTGAGCATTAACAAGCTGGTATATCGCAGATACTAGTTTGATACCGCTCCCAGAATTTCAAACATCAGAGCACATTGATTTGCTATGTCTTGCGTAGTTTCACCAACAACTGGAATCAAAGTCAGAGGAAAAGGGACAGTCTGACCGACATGAATGCCAGCTACTGCAAACTGTCCAACTCCTTTCTCGGTTGTACTGTCTGCTGCATGAGTAATCGTTCTGCCAGCCCGTGCTCTACTTTGAATGTCACCAGCAATACAAGCTAGGCCCTTCACTTCAATTAGCTCATCTGCATGTCGCATATTCCTTGCATGAGGTAGTGTGTTCAAATCAAAAATGTTATCACCTTCCTGAGGTAGTTTCCATTTCCTCACAAACAACCTATTGGCGACTTAGATTAAAGCTTGAGAAGATCCGTTTGAAGACAGTCCAAATCCCTTTATATCATCATCTAGAGCCTCATATATATCATCTCGAATAATCCGTTGAGAAACCCTAATGTGACGCAATGCGCGTGGTAATGGATCGTCGCACTCAGGTTCATGTTCACTGCTCATGAACCGTTTTCGCTTACGACTTATAGGAGTATTATCAGTACCAACACTGCTGCTTTCTCCAGTTCCACCTGTGTCTGCAGAATCCATTTTCCTCAGGTATTTTAATTACACAGACATCTCCAGTTTGCTCATCTAATAATTCTCTAATTTGCTCAATGTCAAAATATTTGATTTTGTTTTCCATTTCCATTTTGCAATTTTCAGAACATTCACGCATGCGTTGCTTTCTCATCACGTCAGCATACCATACAGTATCAACACCTTTATCACACTGCATTTTTCTAATAGTGCGCTGATCATCAAGATACTCTTTCTCTTTCGCTGACATGTTCACACAAAATTCCATAGCACACTGTTGAATCCTCTCAGTTGTGGTAGCAGAGATGTTATTAAGTTTGTTGGACTTGTCCTTCAAAATGTTATAATCATTAATGGCTTTTCCACTTAATCTGTCTTACCGTAATATCTCCTGACCTTCTTTGAAAATGGATCAAACTTGTTCAATTCTTTTCAGAATCGCTGCTTACGTTATACAGTGCACCGTGTCATGGTACCATTTACTGTATAACATTTTCTTCACTTCATTAAATGCTTTGCTATATGACACTTGTGGGTTTTTTTTTGGTTCTTCAAAAGATGTCGTAAAACACCAATTACATCCTAGTATAGTGGAAGTCTCTTAGCATCTGCAAATTTCTTTATTGTAGGTAAGTCAATAATTGGGCCAAGTAGTGCTCCCGACATATGAGTAGTTCGAGACGTCATTGTCTCAAAGCAATATGCAATCTGTTAGTGTTATGTCACCATCACCAATATTTGAACTAAAATTCCCACGAAAATAATACTTTGTTACAGTGTTCTAGATGTGCCTAACATATTAACACATTGTGTTACATTAGTTTAGAACATAGACCCAAGAACAAAAACGTTAGGGGAGAAAAAACAATTTTGTTTAAAGATCTTCGCAAATATGAGTTTATCTATATCTGTAATTATACATCGGAACTTGGGAGGGGTAAACAATAAAGATACTAGCAACTGCAATAGCTCATTGGAAAGGTATGTTCATTGTTAATACAAAATGGGTAGTTTTGTTTGCATATTATATATAATAAAAAAATATGTTGTTTATCACCCCTCCCCGTTATTTTAGTATTACTTATTAGTAAGTATGTTCCAATTTTAATTATAAGGATTGTTTGTTATTTCCTTTACGTTCATCGGGGTATGAACAAAACAAATAATTCGCAGACGTGTGAACAAAACAAATCATTCGCAAATATGTGAACAAAACAAATCATTCGCAAACGTGTGAACGGCTTCACCGATTCACAGTGTGTATATGATTTATTTTTAATGGAAAAAAAAAGAGTCATCCTTAATTAACAGATCACAGATGTACTTACATATCGGACTGTCCCTTAAGGACTAAGTTGGGACCAGTCCCAGTCAAGGATGCTATGCCGCCGGTGTTGGCGGCGTACGCTACACACAACGACATCGCTTTACATAATCTGAGGTGTTTGGCGTCATCCTCTCTCTGGTCGTCATCGGACGCACTACAACATCAACACAACAACATGTTATACGACATCAACGCAGCGACATGTTATACGACATCAACATAGCAACATGTTATACCACACCAACACAACATCATGTTCTCTCTGACATAGAAACATGTTCTTCAACATCAACACAACATGTTCTTCAACATTAACACAACATGTTCTCTCTGACATATAAACATGTCCTTCAACATCAACACATGTTCTCTCTGACATATAAACATGTACAACATCAACACAATAGCATGTTATTTCTAATGTATAAACGTGCACTAGAACATCATCATAACAGCATGTTCTCTCTGACATCTAAACATGTACAACAACATCAATACAATATGTTCTGTGACATCTAAACGTACTACAACATCAACACAACATGTTTTCTCTGACATCCAACTATCTAAACATGTATAACACATGTTCTCTCTGACATCTAAATACGTACTTCAGCGTGAACAAAACATATTCTTTCTGATATGTAAACATGTACAACATCAACACAACATGTTCTCTGACATCTAAACATATACAACAACATGAACACAACATGTTCTCTGATATCTAAAGATGTACTACAACATCAACACAGCAGCATGTTCTCTCTGACATGTATCTAGAGACGCACTACAACATCAAGACAACAGCATGTTCTCTCTGACATCTAAATATGTACTTTAGCGTGAACAAAACATATTCTTTCTGATATGTAAAGATGTACAACAACATCAACACAACATCTTTCTGACATCTAAACATGTACAACATCAACACAACACGTTCTCTGACATCTAAACATATACAACAACATGAACACAACATGTTCTCTGATATCTAAAGATGTACTACAACATCAACACAGCAGCATGTTCTCTCTGACATGTATCTAGAGACGCACTACAACATCAAGACAACAGCATGTTCTCTCTGACATCTAAATATGTACTTTAGCGTGAACAAAACATATTCTTTCTGATATGTAAAGATGTACAACAACATCAACACAACATCTTTCTGACATCTAAACATGTACAACATCAACACAACACGTTCTCTGACATCTAAACATATACAACAACATGAACACAACATGTTCTCTGATATCTAAATATGTACTACAACATCAACACAACAGCATGTTCTCTCTGACATCTAAAGATGGACAACAACATGTTCTCTCTGACATCCCTTTCTGACAGCTAAACGCTATAACTGCTTTGAAAATCTGTCCACATGTCTCACAGCAGTACCTGGTCTGAGGTGTGTTCACATGGTCATGATGGACACCATTTTGTGCTGTTGTTGTCCTGGATACTTCTTCCATTTCTGCTGTGTATCCCTCGTTTTCTGGAATTATTTTAGAATGACATTAATTATTAAGTTCCGCATTTAACTTGAAATACTTGCCACCCAGCGTTTAGGTGTCAACATTGATACAGTTAACATGTGTCCAGTGAAAGGTGGTATATAGTTAAAATCGGTGGAGTACAGCAGCCAATAATACAAATGAACCTTCTGTGAATTCTGCTGAGAGACATTCAAGGTGAAAACCTGTTTCGGGATACGAACCCAGCAAGCCCGTAGCAACCTGGAGACACGAAAATGTACGGGTGTTTTTAAAATACTTTATAAATAAAGACACCCCCCCCCCCCCCCACACACACACACATATATATATATATATATATATATATATATATATATACACACACACACGTGCATTAGATATTGTTCAAAACACACATACCCCACCCCCACTTCAATTATCGTTTCTATGGACCTGTTTTAGTATCCACCAGCCCCGAGGCTGATGACTCAACACTATGCTATTTGTTTCGTCTACAAAGTGAGAACAAACCGATTCCCTCTACAGCTTGATCGTCACCGACGTCGACTCCTTCCTTCATCTGCTGCAAGATGGCTTGTGCGATCGGGATCATCATGGCCGTCGTAGCAGTGTTACTGATCCACATCGACAGGAACCAGGTGACCAACATCAAGCCCGCCATCACCCTGCCAAATACAAAGGTATGACTACAATGCGCCATACTCCGTTCCTGAGGAAAACACATCCACCCCATTCATCAACATTACAATGGCAAGGTCCTCCAGCTGCTACCCACCTCACCAGGCGTGGGTTCAAGGATCTGGAGCAGGTAGTGTGTACCCTTTCTACTTAACATCGCAGCGCCCGTCTATAAAATCTCTGCAGCCACCTCAAGTCAGAATTCCTTCGACGGACCTGTTAGCGGGGCGGCTAACAAAACAATTGTGCACTTTTGATTAAAAACATGAAAACATTACAAGCATGTTCAGATATGGACTGAAGTCAGCAGCGCCCCATGGTGGTCAGAGAGGATCTGCAAATGTTATCTAACCCTTTCTGAAATAGTCTTATGACTAGACTCTTAAAGACGTTCTATAAACACAGGGCCTAGCTTCTGCCGTAAAATGTCAAACGTTAAAAGAAAAATGAAGGACTAAACAAAAAAACGGCTTCTCGAGATTGCATCTTTTCAAGAAACCAAAACAAAACAAACAAGACAATCCAAGACCAGGGTCCCATTTGCGTAGAGAGCTCCGCTATTTAAATTTTAATTTTGCCACTAGTAGGCAATAATTCAGTAAAAATACCACCTTAGAATATGCATGTGTCAAGTTTAAGAACTACCCAGTTAACACTATGAAATGTTTTCAGATTAGAAAAACAAAAAGACGAAGATGCTTGGATCTTGGCTGTTCGGTGTTCACACACTGACTTCTTTCATTTTGGAAGTTTTCTGAATGTCTTTGTACATCTGATCAGCTTGAAGTAATACTAAATCTGAATGGTATATATGCACAATCTGGATAATTCACACAAAGACACCATCTTTTCTGGTCAAGAATTGTACTATTTATGTTGTCATAGTACCACGTTTCAATCAAAGCTCTACAAGACAAACTTTCGTCAACTTTTGCATGTTACAATTTTAGTTAAATCTTTTAAATTTAAAACTACGAGAAAACAGACTTAATATTTCCAATGGTAATTTTTTTATTTAAATTTTTAAAATGTAATTTAAAACCTTAAAAAAAAAAAAAAATCAAATACAATACAATTATCTCTTTATTATACTGAGTTTTAAAATGAATTAAAACTCTAGGAGAAAACATACTTTTAAATGTTCAATGTAAATTTCTATTTAAAATGTTTTAATTTAATAAATATTACATTTACAAATTCAAAATAAAAAAACATAACAATTTCTATCAGTTGTGAAGACTGCCCATGAGAATCTTACTGCGTTTCAGAACTATCCAATAAAAACTGTAGGAGAAAGTATATTTTAAAATTTTAAAATGTTTAGTTATATTTTAAAAATTAAATACAAATTCAAAATTTCGATATCGATTAAACTCCAGGAGGTGATAAAGTATAAACAAATTAAATTTTGTTTAAAGTTTGAGAACTATCCAATCGAAACTGTAGGAGAAGAGTCTAAAATAAATTAATAAAAATTCTCTAATTAAACATTTTCATAATATCTGTCTATTAGTTTGTAGAATGTGCCCAAGAAGATAACTGTACTACTTTTCAGAACAAGCAATAAAAAAACTAGGAGTGAGCTCCGTGGTCCAATGAATAAGCTGCTGGATAATGAAGCTGACGAGAGTGGTTCAAATGCTGGCTCACACTTTTATTCTTCTTTCTCATCTATCACTCTCTGTCTATCATTCTCATTATCTTAATAAATAATAATAATAATATAAATTCCAATTTCTTCCACGATTTCAATTTCCATCCTTTCTATCAGGTTCCTCCGACTCTGTCTTCTGAAATGTCCACACAATCACCTACTTCCTCCACTGGTGCAGTCTCTGTTTACTTCCCTGTACCCATCTGCCATCCTTGTCCTCTGCCGCTAATAAAGCTGGTTACTAACGACAGCCAGTAAAAGGGTAATATAGTATGTGGTTACAAGAACCTCCAGACGTCTCCAAAGTGGTCAAACTAAGCCCACAGCTTAATCACGGCATGTTAATGGCAAATATAGTCACTAAAAACAAACCCCTGTCGCGGTTGAGGTGGACACCGAACGAAGTTGAAAGATTGATGGAGCAGCCAGATTGGGAATAAATTAGGTAGAATTCAAAGGAGAGAAAGGAAAGGGGGACTGTGGGAAAACAAATAAATAAAAATAAAAACTCTAGGAGAAGATAGATTTAAAAGGAAAGTTGTGGGACGGACGGAAGCAGGACACGTTGGTATTAGAAAAACAAACGTCATAGTGGAGCTACAATGTAAACCAATAACATATATACCATCTTGGTTCGGAACCAAACAATAACAGGACGCCTAAAGCCAGTCGTTTGTGTAGATTCCATGTTTCTATGGCAATGGCTATAATCAGTCCTCCGACAAACAGCATTGAGGTGTCCTGAAAAAAGTAAAACATTTGTTTTGTTAATGACGCCACTAGAGCACACTGATTTATTAATCACCGGCTTAGTATAGGGGTATATGTAATTCCGTGGGACTTGAATGTTAATTTTTGGAAATGTCCATGATTGTAATTGTTATAGTATGTAGATTACAAAAACCAATTGTTTCCGTTTGTTTTTCTAATCAAGGTCAAGGTAATTTTGCGTTGTTCAAGGTCAGTACCCAAAATCGACTTATACATCTTATATATGTGAGGTTTTTGTCTTCAGAATATAGATCGATAGCTTGTGATGAGCTTTGTACAGATTAGGCAATATTGTGTATGGGTATTGTATGCAGAGTAATGAAACATGATAATAGCATTGTTCTAACAAAACATAGATTCAGTTTATATGACAATATTACCACATTTATATATGCCTAAATTATCTGTTTCATATGACATTTTATATTATGGTAAGCATACTAAATTACCTGGCGTCAATATTTATATACATTTACGCACTTACACCAATTTACACACACACACACACACACACACACACACACACACACATATATATATGCCCATTACACATATTGTAGGGCTACTGCAGATCCAAAACATAAGCCACATAGAGTTATTTCTTTATATAGAACGATGTCCACATTTTCAATTTTAAGTGTTGGTTGTTTTTTATAATGTAAATAGTTGACATGAAATATTTACGTAGTTAATACTACACAAGTATATTTAAAATCATGTATGGATTCTATTTAATAAATATTTTAAGGGTAGCATCAGAATTAATGCCAAACGCGGTTCTGTGGAGAAGGGTTGTGTCCATTTTGTCTCTTTGGAGAAAGTGACTTACATATTTAATTATGTTGCAACCAATCACAGGGTTTATATTATACTGGTTAGTACATAATAATAAAAAATAAATAAAATAAAATCCATCGATGTAGTCATATGTGTAAACATGTTTGTTTGTTTGTTTGTTTATTTATTATGAACTAGAGGAGAAATATATTGGATAAAAACAACACCACCAAAAACCCTGAAAGCTATATTATATACTCACATTCATATAGGTAGATGACGTTTCTTTAGCTGTCAGAATACCCATCATTGGACACAGGAAAACTGGTAGTAGTGACGTCACAGCGATGGGAACCGCTTCGGTGATCCAAAACACGGCCATTAACGCAATGAGATACGCGCAGCGATATGCCTGCAAGACAAATTCATTTTATTTTTAATTAGAATCGGCTTAATGCCCCGGATTAACAAAACTATATAATTTCTCAAGTATCGCAGCTGTATTGCCCAACATGTGTCGTTCATCTACGGCATACAACATCCCATACAATATTTGTTTTAGAATCGGTGATTATTTTGTTTTGAAACACATATGTGTTTATATCCAGTTACTGCCTTGTTATCAATAGTTAACCTTTATATTTTAACTTCTCATTTATGGCTACGAAGCCATAATTTAAATATATACCAAACTTTCGATAACAAGTGGAATGTGGTGTTTGTGCAGCTGTAAATGTTTTATACTGTACCCATATCATGCAAGTATTACGTGACGACTTATTTCCTTACAAGCTGGTGTATTCTGTGTCACTCCACAGTCACACTGCCATATACTGCATAACATTACAATCTCAATCTGCGACTCCACAGTCTTACTGCCATATACTGCATAACATTACAATCTCAATCTGCGACTCCACAGTCACACTGCCATATACTGCATGACATTACAATCTCAATCTGCGACTCCACAGTCTCGCTGCTATATACTGCATGACATTACAATCTCAATCTGCGACTCCACAGTCACACTGCCATATACTGCATAACATTACAATCTCAATCTGCGACTCCACAGTCACACTGCCATATACTGCATGACATTACAATCTCAATCTGCGACTCCACAGTCTCGCTGCTATATACTGCATGACATTACAATCTCAATCTGCGACTCCACAGTCACACTGCCATATACTGCATGACATTACAATCTCAATCTGCGACTCCACAGTCTCGCTGCTATATACTGCATAACATTACAATCTCAATCTGCGACTCCACAGTCTCACTGCCATATACTGCATAACATTACAATCTCAGTCTGCGACTCCACAGTCTCACTGCCATATACTGTATAACATTACAATCTCAATCTGCGACTCCACAGTCTCACTGCCATATACTGCATAACATTACAATCTGCGACTCCACAGTCTCACTGCCATATACTGCATAACATTACAATCTCAATCTGCGACTCCACAGTCTCACTGCCATATACTGTATAACATTACAATCTCAGTCTGCGACTCCACAGTCTCACTGCCATATACTGTATAACATTACAATCTCAATCTGCGACTCCACAGTCTCACTGCCATATACTGCATAACATTACAATCTCCGACTCCAGTCTCACTGCCATATACTGCATAACATTACAATCTCAGTCTGCGACTCCAGTCTCACAGCCATATACTGCATAACATTACAATCTGCGACTCCAGTCTCACTGCTTTGCATTGCATAACATTAAACCATGTGACTCCATGGTCTCACTGCCATGCACTGTATAATATTACCACCTGCCACTGTGTTGCTATTTGCAAATAAATATGCATGTACATACGCATATACACACATACAGACACACCTGTCACACACACACACACACACACACACACACACACACACACACACACACACACACATGTACATGTACACATGCATACACTCATTAACACATATACGTAAACACATGCACACACATATACATACACATATACACACTGCTCACGTAAACACACATACATATACACACTAGGCCCGTATGCAAAATTCTAAAGGGGGGATGAATGAATGTTTAACAACACTGCATGACAAATACATCGGCTACTGTGTGTCAAACTATGGAAATTCAAAATATGAAGTGATGAACAGCATCAATATAAAAATTAAACAGTTAAATACAAACACAGTGTAACGAACTGTGCAAAAATACAAATATAGATCAAATTAAAAGTCAGAATGAAAATCAGTATCTCGAAGAAATTTTAAT
Organism: Gigantopelta aegis; assembly: GCF_016097555.1. Classification (NCBI taxonomy): domain Eukaryota; kingdom Metazoa; phylum Mollusca; class Gastropoda; order Neomphalida; family Peltospiridae; genus Gigantopelta; species Gigantopelta aegis. The sequence continues at coordinate 92,361,299 of NC_054701.1, forward strand.
AAAAGTTCTGGATGGAATCGAAATGATTCCATCACATTTCTTTGACCAAATATATCTTTTAGTATTTCATTCAGATGCTTACACTCCACCAAAGTGTGGCGCACCATCAAAGTACACTGACAGTATACACACTGAGGTGGAGGATCTTTCTTTAAGATACATGAATGGGTCAAGTATGTATGGCCGATGCGAGCACGACACAAGACTATTTCATCCTTCCTGCACTGCCTATAGGAGGACTGCCACTCTCCCAAGACTGGCTTGATGGCATGAAGCTTGTTCGCATCCGCACCGTCGTCCCAATCATGTTGCCAAGTCGAAATGATAAATTAGTTGATATTTTATTTAAAATCAGTATAAGGCACACCAACCCCGGCATGAGCAAAATCCAAAGCAGACTTGACAGCTGATTCTGCCTTTTTCATTACCCCTGATATCAACATGGCTGTGCACCCAACAAAATACAATATCTTTATTGGCAATGGATAAAAAGACACACTTTCGTAGCACCATCCCAATTAAGGGATGTTCCAGCTTCATATTGCGTAAAGCTTGGAGACACGAAAGTGAGTCGGTAAAAATAATAAATTTTGATGCAATCGAATCCTTGATTTCTTCTAAGGCTTTAATGACTGCTCAAACTTCAGCACTATTCCTTAAATCCAAAACAAAAAGGAAAGAAAGTAACGAGACACACACACCCCACCCCACCCTTCCGGAAAACACTCAAAAAGCCAACAAATGAAAATGCCATGTACAGCAAGTACCTGTTTATATTGAGCACCCCATTTCGGTAGTTTCTATACACCACTACATTTATTCTATCTCTTCTAAACGACCACATGTTTTAACCGACTGCTGATTAACGGCCGGTGTAGCGAGGTTGGCCTTGACCTGTACTCACCGGGTGATCACCAATGAAGAAGAAGAAGATAAATATGATTGGCGTAAGCACGCAGACCAGGAACTTCCACACAGCCAAGAACTGTGACCACGCGCTCGGCCGAAACGGCGCTCCGACTATTACAACATCGGCATCATGGTCAACGACTTGAGCTGACATGTCGTAAAACGACTTCCCTTTCCGTGGTTCGTTCATTTTCCCCGGATTTCACTTGTCAACCCGACACCTGGCGTCTTGTCTCTCCACAAGTACAAGAGATTAGTTGTTGTAGTAGTAGTTGTTGTTGTTGTTGTAATTATAGTAGTAGTAGGTAATAACTGTAGTACTGTAAATAGAAATAGTAGTACTAGTAAATAAACAATCATAGGTAGTGTTGATAAACAGTGATAGGTAGTGTTGATAAACAATGATAGGAATTGTTGATAAAAAGTGATAGGTATTGTTGATAAACAATGATAGATAGTGCTGATAAACAGTGATAGGTAGTGTTGATAAACACCGATAGGTAGTGTTGATAAACACATATAGGTAGTGTTGATAAACAACGATAGGTAGTGTTGATAAACAGTGATAGGTAGTGTTGATAAACAACGATAGGTAGTGTTGATAAACAACGATAGGTAGTGTTGATAAACAATGATAGGTAGGTAGTGTTCATAAACAGTGATAGGTAGTGTTGATAAACAACGATAGGTAGTGTTGATAAACAGTGATAGGTAGTGTTGATAAACAACGATAGGTAGTGTTGATAAACAACGATAGGTAGTGTTGATAAACAAAAATAATGATTTTCATTTCGATTACTATTAATAATAATGATGACGATGGTGACAAATAACAATAACTAAAGACAATAATAATACGACTACAATATGATGATGATGATGATGATGATAAATAACAATAAATAAAGACAATAATAATACGACTACAATATGATGATGATGATGATGATCAATAACAATAAATAAAGACAATAATAATACGACTACAATATGATGATGATGATGATAAATAACAATAAATAAAGACAATAATAATACGACTACAATATGATGATGATGATGATGATGATTATAAATAACAATATATAAGACAATAATAATACGACTACAATATGATGATGATGATGATGATGATGATGATGATGATGATGATAAATAACAATACCTAAATACATAATAAGTATTATTATAATACGACTACAATAGGACGGCACATATGATTAGGAGTGACTGGTGCGGTCAATTATACTATTGAAATAGTATTTTGATAGTTAAAATGTTTTATTGTGATAGTATTGCAATAGTAAAAGTACTATTGCAATAGTATTGTGGATTCTTAAATCGCTTGATATGAATACATATTTCGCAAAACCACACGTTGTTGTTACGCTTTATTTTATATGGGGTCCAATGTTTTTGCAGAAAGATCAGCTTATTAGTAGACTATTTATTTATGGTTTCGAAATATAATTTTTATGGTTTCTAATATTACGTGTTCGCTACGATAGCACTTCGACGGTCGTAGGAAATGTTTTGTAGTATAACCCGAAACACACGTAGCTTTGGCGTAAAGCATACGTAAAGCTAGAGGAACACGACTTTAACTCGAAAGACGTATACATTGACGACAAGGGGATTCCCTTGTTGCCACCAATGAGATAATGTTTGTTAACCGTACTGACAACAAACGGGTGGATGTAGTTCAGTGGTAGAGTGCTCGCTTCTGGTGCGATGGGTCGACGCAGAATCAATCGCCCTCGGGGTGCTGGAATATTTGTATTCCCAATTAGTGCCCCACGACTAATATGTAAAAGGCTGTGGTATATACTGTCCTATTTATGACAAAATGCATATACAAATCGCATGCTTACTTTTGCGTGACAGCAGCGGCCCAACGGGTCTCCCTCGCTCTCCCTCCCTCCCCACACTCGCGCCCTGAAGTGTCGAAATAACCATGTTAGATATCAAATAGTAGTAGTTTATTAAATGTGCTGAGGTGTCGTTAATAAATTACAAATTACGTAATTAACTTAAGACTGCAATTACAGGTGCAGAAGCATACAGCAACGGCGATCAGTGAATTTGTTTTCCAAGATCATCGTCTAACATCGCACACAATTCAGTAATGCTTGGCCTATATAATATAATGATCTAGTTAACATTAGGGACAAACATTGAGGATAAAAGTTACTGTCCGGACATGAAGGCCCTTTTAAGGGCCATTACAAACAGTTATTTTAAGGACTTTCAAAGAGACTCCCACCAATCTACAGTGCCCCTCTCAGGACATTCTCAAAGCGGTCCCCCAACGGCCGAGTCTTTCTAAGGACTAACAGAGGGCCCTTATGAGTGTCAAACCACCACAACCTCCATGAAGGCACGGTTCTAGCAACGAGCTAGCATTCCACCAGCTAAGTCAAAACAAACAAACTAGCTCCGTTTAAATTTCAGTGAAACGTTCTAAATTATGCGTTCAAATTACCTTCACGAAATTACATAACAGTTCCTCTTTGACTATAATCCCACGGGATATTTGCAAATTCAATAGCACCAAAACCACCACCCTCGCCAGCTTCCGATCCCGGTTGGGCAGATTGTGCTCCGTTACACATGCCAGCGCGGGCGATCTCCTCTTCTACTCACTCCAACCCTTTCCTGCCCTGGACGGACGAACCGGAGAGAGCCGACACCTGCGCCCATGACAGGCGTCTGCTACAACAGCTTTTTCTGAACGTTAAATCTTATTAAGTGATCTAATTAGGGTCAGAATTATACCATCGCTCGCCTTTTTAAGCATACAAACGATTGGTAGAACTACATTTTGACGTAAATCTGGAAATTTACGCCTGTCCTAGGTGAGTAATAAAATTAAGAGTGGTTCGGGTTAGACACCTAACTTTTTACTATTACTTTCCGACTAGCGTAAGTTTAGTAGGCCCTTCCGACTGCTTCGAGTTACAAGCACCTGTTTTGACTTTAATTGCGATCTATGTTCAGTGACAATATCGCCGGCTGTTGAAAACTTTCTGACGGTACGAACATAGCAGGGATATAGTTATCGTGACTATCGCAACATATCGATAGTTTGATGTATTGTTACACCACTATATATGATTGTAAAATAAAATAAAGCTGTTTTTACCTGAACAGGGTGTGCTGAACACTGAGACCTGAATGCGGTATGCTGAATGCGGTTTTAAAAAATACCGCGTGCACTGTTTACTTGCAAACGGTTTCACTGCGGTATTTTTAGTAGATAGAGAACTTTTTCTACGTGTTTGTTTCGCGTACCACATTCTGTGTGCATATAAACAGATACATCGACATAGGCTAGGGCGACCAAACACCTATACTGCACTAATCATTCCGTGTTTGTTTCGCGTACCACATTCCGTGTGCATATAAACAGATACATTGACATAGCCTAGAGCGACTAAACACCTATACCGCATTCATCATTTCGTGTTTCGCGTACCACATTCCGTGTGCATATAAACAGATACATTGACATAGCCTAGAGCGACCAAACACCTATACCTCACTCATCATTCCGTGTTTCGCGTACCACATTCCGTGTGCATATAAACAGATACATTGGCATAGGCTAGGGCGACCTAACACCCCTACTGCATTCAGAATTTCGTGTTTCGCATACTGCGTACCGTGTGTCAGGTAAAAGCAGCTTGATAATGAAAATAACACATTATGCGAATTTATGTAATACATGTATAGCAGATACATTACAAGTACAATCTGGATGTAAATCTAAACCACAGGGATTATCGTTAATTTTACGGCCAGTCAGAAAGTCTATCTAACTCATATGAATACATATTTATATACGAAGATAGACTGGTAACTATCTTTACGTCCAATCAGAAAGTCTATCTACCTCATATGAATGCATATTTATATACTCTATATACGAAGATAGACTTGTAACTATCTTTACGGCCATTCAGACAGTTTATCTACCTCATATGAACACATATTTATGTACTGTATACGTGAAGATATACTTGTAACTATATTTACGGCCATTCAGACAGTCTATCTACCTCATATGAATACATGTTTAAATACTGTATACACGAAGATAGATTGGTAACTATCTTTACGGCCATTTAGACAATCTGTCTACCTCATATGAATATATATTTATATACTGTATACACGAAGATAGACTGGTAACTATCTTTACGGCCATTCAGACAGTCTATCTACTTGATATAAATAAAGATCGCTACAAGTTCCTGTGAACTGAACTATTATTTACTGTCGTTGTTACAGGTGTGCGTGACAAAATGCAGCTATGGTGGGGAATCGATATTCGAGAGGTTTTGTAACCGCACTGTTACTGTTACGGATAGTCACGTGATAGGTCACCATTATGAGTGTAGTTTTTGACGTCACAGTAATTTGCTTCCGCTCTTTGCGATTAAAAGGTCTGCTACATGTGATACATTTAGTAGCTAATATACAATTTAAAATAATAATAATAAATAACACTTCTGAAAATGACGTCATCTTTAACCACTAGCTATGCCGATCTGCGAAATTAACTAAAAGTTTAGTACTCTTACTGAAGTATATTAGGTCTGAATTTACGAAATTTGTGTTTCTTAAACGCAGGTGTTTAATCCTTGTAAACGTCTGTAGTTACACGCGTGTAAGACATAAACAGGTGTTTAATCCTTGTAAACGTCTTTAGTTGCACGCGAGTATGATATAAACAGGCTGTGTAAATTAGGCCCATTATGATCAGTTATCGATATCCGTAACAGTAACGGTGTGTTTGTGAAACCTCTCTAACCACGCGGCTAGGTTACATGTAGCTATAAGTAATCCATACTTTTGAATTTTGCCCGGAGAGAGGAGAATGTAAAGAAAATTTTGTAACCTTTACTTTTACCTATGCGGATAGGTTACATGTAGCTATAAGTAATATATACTTTTGAATTTTGCACCGAGAAAGGAGAATGTAAACAAAAATGTTTTTCATCATCATCTCGTCTGCATATTGTTAATTAGCCTGTTTATATCATACTCGCGTGCAACTACAGACGTTTACAAGGATTAAACACCTGTTTATGTCTTACTCGCGTGCAACTACAGACATTTACAAGGATTAAACACCTGTTTATGTCTTACACGCGTGCAACTACAGATATTTACAATGAAACGATTTAAATTGAACATTAGAGAAGAAACCTGTTACCAAAACTCCTTCCAGATAAAAACAATAATATTTTATATAGAATTCTTCACAGACAGGATAACACATACCTCAGAATTTAATATGGGTAAATCACTAGTTGGAATGGGAATAGCCCATTTGGTCCTACGACCCACTGAGCTATAGGAGTAGTAACGACATATGCGAACACATGGTACAGTACGAAACAGCGTCTTTAGTTGTGCGACATTAGAGCTTTTCAGAGAGTTGGGGTCCGCCTTCAAAAATGTGTTCTTATATAATAAAGATAGTTCGTTCTCTGATGACATTGCATGGTACACTGTATTTGTGTTTAACACTTGATTTAGTGCCTCAATTAGTACTTGTTTCACGTATGACATTTACTTCTAAATTTATCAGCACCTATAAATGCAGACGCATGTGCAGGAATTTATGCAGGAGGGAGGGTCTAGACTGTGGCGAGAGAAGTTTATAGAGGGTGCTGGATCATACTCCGGAGAAAAATATATTGAAAAGAAAGAAAATTTGAGCAAGGGAGGTTCCGGCTCATGTACCCTTCCCCCATCACTCTGCACACGCGCCTGGAATGCTTATGTTAATGATGAGTTGAAGTGTTTTGAATGACTGATTGCCAGGGTAGATCTCTAACAGGTACTTATAGAATTACAGTATCGTTACACATCTGGCGCCTACCTAATGGACGTACAAAGAGAGCGCTGTTTTGAGCATCTGTAGATGTACATTTAATATTGTAAGCAAGAACCTTAAAGTTCAGGATGAATGTGCAGCTCTACTCGGCAAGGAGCCGCGGACACTCGGCAAGTCTCGCGAACACTCAATAAGCCTAAAGTGTAGTATTCTCTATTAACTTAATGTCTGTGAAGATTACACACCGACTGTTCGTGTAATAACCCGTACCAAACCTTCTAGAATGTAATTTCCTATTCCTCTCGTGTAGATGACACACCGACTGTTCATGTAATAACCCGTACCAAACCTTCTAGAATGTAATTTCCTATTCCTCTCGTGTAGATGACACACCGACTGTTCATGTAATAACCCGTACCAAACCTTCTAGAATGTAATTTCCTATTCCTCTCGTGAAGATGACACACCGACTGTTCATGTAATAACCCGTACCAAACCTTCTAGAATGTAATTTCCTATTCCTCTCGTGTAGATGACACACCGACTGTCCGACTGTTCATGTAATAACCCGTACCAAACCTTCTAGAATGTAATTTCCTATTCCTCTCGTGTAGATGACACACCGACTGTCCGACTGTTCATGTAATAACCCGTACCAAACCTTCTAGAATGTAATTTCCTAGTCCTCTCGTGTAGATGACACACCGACTGTCCGACTGTTCATGTAATAACCCGTACCAAACCTTCTAGAATGTAATTTCCTATTCCTCTCGTGTAGATGACACACCGACTGTTCATGTAATAACCCGTACCAAACCTTCTAGAATGTAATTTCCTATTCCTCTCGTGTAGATGACACACCGACTGTTCATGTAATAACCCGTACCAAACCTTCTAGAATGTAATTTCCTACTCCTCTACGACTGTTCATGTAATAACCCGTACCAAACCTTCTAGAATGTAATTTCCTATTCCTCTCGTGTAGATGACACACCGACTGTTCATGTAATAACCCGTACCAAACCTTCTAGAATGTAATTTCCTATTCCTCTCGTGTAGATGACACACCGACTGTTCATGTAATAACCCGTACCAAACCTTCTAGAATGTAATTTCCTATTCCTCTCGTGAAGATGACACACCGACTGTTCATGTAATAACCCGTACCAAACCTTCTAGAATGTAATTTCCTATTCCCCTCGTGTAGATGACACACCGACTGTCCGACTGTTCGTGTAATAACCCGTACCAAACCTTCTAGAATGTAATTTCCTATTCCTCTCGTGTAGATGACACACCGACTGTTCGTGTAATAACCCGTACCAAACCTTCTAGAATGTAATTTCCTATTCCCCTCGTGAAGATGACACACCGACTGTTCATGTAATAACCCGTACCAAACCTTCTAGAATGTAATTTCCTATTCCCCTCGTGAAGATGACACACCGACTGTTCATGTAATAACCCGTACCAAACCTTCTAGAATGTAATTTCCTATTCCCCTCGTGTAGATGACACACCGACTGTCCGACTGTTCATGTAATAACCCGTACCAAACCTTCTAGAATGTAATTTCCTATTCCCCTCGTGAAGATGACACACCGACTGTTCATGTAATAACCCGTACCAAACCTTCTAGAATGTAATTTCCTATTCCCCTCGTGAAGATGACACACCGACTGTTCCTGTAATAACCCGTACCAAACCTTCTAGAATGTAATTTCCTATTCCTCTCGTGTAGATGACACACCGACTGTTCATGTAATAACCCGTACCAAACCTTCTAGAATGTAATTTCCTATTCCCCTCGTGAAGATGACACACCGACTATCCGACTGTTCATGTAATAACCCGTACCAAACCTTCTAGAATGTAATTTCCTATTCCTCTCGTGTAGATGACACACCGACTGTTCATGTAATAACCCGTACCAAACCTTCTAGAATGTAATTTCCTATTCCCCTCGTGTAGATGACACACCGACTGTTCATGTAATAACCCGTACCAAACCTTCTAGAATGTAATTTCCTATTCCCCTCGTGAAGATGACACACCGACTGTCCGACTGTTCATGTAATAACCCGTACCAAACCTTCTAGAATGTAATTTCCTATTCCTCTCGTGAAGATGACACACCGACTGTTCATGTAATAACCCGTACCAAACCTTCTAGAATGTAATTTCCTATTCCTCTCGTGTAGATGACACACCGACTGTTCATGTAATAACCCGTACCAAACCTTCTAGAATGTAATTTCCTATTCCTCTCGTGTAGATGACACACCGACTGTCCGACTGTTCATGTAATAACCCGTACCAAACCTTCTAGAATGTAATTTCCTATTCCTCTCGTGTAGATGACACACACTGTCCGACTGTTCATGTAATAACCCGTACCAAACCTTCTAGAATGTAATTTCCTATTCCTCTCGTGTAGATGACACACCGACTGTCCGACTGTTCATGTAATAACCCGTACCAAACCTTCTAGAATGTAATTTCCTATTCCTCTCGTGTAGATGACACACCGACTGTCCGACTGTTCATGTAATAACCCGTACCAAACCTTCTAGAATGTAATTTCCTATTCCTCTCGTGTAGATGACACACCGACTGTCCGACTGTTCATGTAATAACCCGTACCAAACCTTCTAGAATGTAATTTCCTATTCCTCTCGTGTAGATGACACACCGACTGTTCATGTAATAACCCGTACCAAACCTTCTAGAATGTAATTTCCTATTCCTCTCGTGTAGATGACACACCGACTGTTCATGTAATAACCCGTACCAAACCTTCTAGAATGTAATTTCCTATTCCTCTCGTGTAGATGACACACCGACTGTCCGACTGTTCATGTAATAACCCTACCAAACCTTCTAGAATGTAATTTCCTATTCCTCTCGTGTAGATGACACACCGACTGTTCATGTAATAACCCGTACCAAACCTTCTAGAATGTAATTTCCTATTCCTCTCGTGTAGATGAAACACCGACTGTTGTTCATGTAATAACCCGTACCAAACCTTCTAGAATGTAATTTCCTATTCCTCTCGTGTAGATGACACACCGACTGTCCGACTGTTCATGTAATAACCCGTACCAAACCTTTTAGAATGTAATTTCCTATTCCTCTCGTGAAGATGACACACCGACTGTTCATGTAATAACCCGTACCAAACCTTCTAGAATGTAATTTCCTAGTCCTCTCGTGTAGATGACACACCGACTGTCCGACTGTTCATGTAATAACCCGTACCAAACCTTCTAGAATGTAATTTCCTATTCCTCTCGTGTAGATGACACACCGACTGTTCATGTAATAACCCGTACCAAACCTTCTAGAATGTAATTTCCTATTCCCCTCGTGAAGATGACACACCGACTGTTCATGTATGTAACCCGTACCAAACCTTCTAGAATGTAATTTCCTATTCCTCTCGTGAAGATGACACACCGACTGTCCGACTGTTCATGTAATAACCCGTACCAAACCTTCTAGAATGTAATTTCCTATTCCCCTCGTGTAGATGACACACCGACTGTCCGACTGTTCATGTAATAACCCGTACCAAACCTTCTAGAATGTAATTTCCTATTCCCCTCGTGAAGATGACACACCGACTGTTCATGTAATAACCCGTACCAAACCTTCTAGAATGTAATTTCCTATTCCCCTCGTGAAGATGACACACCGACTGTCCGACTGTTCATGTAATAACCCGTACCAAACCTTCTAGAATGTAATTTCCTATTCCTCTCGTGAAGATGACACACCGACTGTTGTTCATGTAATAACCCGTACCAAACCTTCTAGAATGTAATTTCCTATTCCTCTCGTGAAGATGACACACCGACTGTTCATGTAATAACCCGTACCAAACCTTCTAGAATGTAATTTCCTATTCCTCTCGTGTAGATGACACACCGACTGTTCATGTAATAACCCGTACCAAACCTTCTAGAATGTAATTTCCTATTCCACTCGTGTAGATGACACACCGACTGTCCGACTGTTCATGTAATAACCCGTACCAAATCTTCTAGAATGTAATTTCCTATTCCTCTCGTGTAGATGACACACCGACTGTCCGACTGTTCATGTAATAACCCGTACCAAACCTTCTAGAATGTAATTTCCTATTCCTCTCGTGTAGATGACACACCGACTGTCCGACTGTTCATGTAATAACCCGTACCAAACCTTCTAGAATGTAATTTCCTAGTCCTCTCATGTAGATGACACACCGACTGTCCGACTGTTCATGTAATAACCCTACCAAACCTTCTAGAATGTAATTTCCTATTCCTCTCGTGTAGATGACACACCGACTGTTGTTCATGTAATAACCCTACCAAACCTTCTAGAATGTAATTTCCTATTCCTCTCGTGTAGATGACACACCGACTGTTCATGTAATAACCCGTACCAAACCTTCTAGAATGTAATTTCCTATTCCTCTCGTGTAGATGACACACCGACTGTTCATGTAATAACCCGTACCAAACCTTCTAGAATGTAATTTCCTATTCCTCTCGTGTAGATGACACACCGACTGTCCGACTGTAATAACCCGTACCAAACCTTCTAGAATGTAATTTCCTAGTCCTCTCGTGTAGATGACACACCGACTGTCCGACTGTTCATGTAATAACCCGTACCAAACCTTTTAGAATGTAATTTCCTATTCCTCTCGTGTAGATGACACACCGACTGTTCATGTAATAACCCGTACCAAACCTTCTAGAATGTAATTTCCTATTCCTCTCGTGTAGATGACACACCGACTGTTCATGTAATAACCCGTACCAAACCTTCTAGAATGTAATTTCCTATTCCTCTCGTGTAGATGACACACCGACTGTTCATGTAATAACCCGTACCAAACCTTCTAGAATGTAATTTGCTATTCCTCTCGTGTAGATGTGATTCCTTTTTTGTTTGTTAACATATACAACTATTTTCTTACCTCAATCGTAACCGTATTCACCAGGTTGCAGATGGTTTCTAATGACTTACGAGTCCAACCTTTGTATAGTCAACGTGCACAAAGCAAAGTCAAAACAAAGTTATAATTTATCTAATATAATGATATGAGTCAGCTTACTGATATATTATATATACTCTTCAAAACAAGAAATTTGACATTGATTTTCAAAGTTTAATTTTTAAAACCCCCCAAAACAACAACAAACAACAACAAAAAAAGCTGGTAGACATGATACAAGCAACCAAAGATCAAGACGCCATGGGAAGGGGATTACTCTGTACATGTCCGAAAGAGTATCTATGGGGATCCACCTAAAACATGTGCACAGGCATATGTGTGACATAGGGGTGGGCAAAATGTCAGTTTCGGTTATGACCACCATGAGCCCTGATGACAGCTTGATAACGGCGACGCATGGAAGCAATCAGACCTTGCACAACACGTTGTGGAATGTTCTGCCACTCATGCTGCAGTGCCGTAAGAAGTTGCAGAAGTGTCTGGGGGTGGGTGGGGGGGGGGGGTAGATTCCTCCGGCGCACACGTTGATTCAGTGCACCCTATAGATCTTCTATCGAGTGTAAATCCGGCACACGGGCAGGCCAAGGTAATGTCTGGACGTTGTGGATTTGCAGAAACTCCTGACTAACACGTGCAACATGTGGTCTGGTATTGTCATGCTGAAACATTCCACCGTTGACGTTCATGTGCGGAATGACGTGATGCTGCAGGATCTCGTCTCGATATCTGATGCCCATCAGTGCATCTCCCACATGCACAAGAGCCGTCCTACCACCATGATGGATTCCTGCCCACACCACGACACTGCCACCACCAAAACTGTCGATTGTTGCACGCAGTTTGGAGCATAACGTTCCCCTCGACGTCTATAGACACGTGTGTGTCCAACAGCACGCGACAGGAGAAAACGAGACTCATCTGAGAACAAACCAGTTCTCCACCTGGCACGTGTCCACCTCACCCTCTGCTGGCATCACTGCAGACGCTCAGCTAAGTGACGTGGGGTCAAAACGTTACGTCGCACTGGTCTTCTAGGGAAAATTCCTGCCTGGTCAGAAATACTGCGTAGTCCATCTTGGCATTATTGCGTTACCTACAGTGTCTCTATATGGTCTGTTTGAATCACTGTTGATGTGGCCTTTTATAACCCACCAACGAAGGGTTCGGCATGCAAAGTTACAGAACTTCATGATGCACATGCTTCTCTGAGGGTCGCGCTTTTGTTTTTCAGTACAAAGGTTTACTATGGCTACGTTTATGCGAATCGAACGTGTTTTCTAGTGTTTTTGCATTACCATTCGCGCACTTACTTAATTGTCTTTACGATGTCTTTGGTTCTGTAAAAATAATCCGATAGCATTATTTTTACCAATGTCAAGTTTTTTTTTCTTTTTCAGTTTTTTGCGGGTTTTTTTTTAAAGAGTATAATAGTAATGTTATCATCCTGTAATCAGCCTTTGTATTGACTTTCTAAAGTAAAATCATAAACTAACCTGTTATTACCTATATAATGTTTAAACTACCAAACTTCCTGACATCCGATCGTTACTGAAATAGTTTAATATGAAATGTGTTAGTTTCTCTGTGTAAATTCACCCTTTCAAAACTTGGAGTTTGTTTCGCCTCCAACACACATTCCTTTCTTCGTTTTTAGCATTGCCGCTTGCTTCTATTTGCGGTTTCCACTTACTCTTAATCTCCAGCAGGTTTAGGGTATGCTACGTTTTCATTATTATGCAGGAGTGTCTGCCTACTACACGTGACGTGGAGTAAATATGTGTGTAGTCGGTGTATTTTAATGGAAATGAAATAAAAGTAATTCTGACTTGACTAGTCTACATACATGTATTTGTGTAAGCCACTCTCCACTATTGTTCAGCACCATTGTATATATATATATATATATATATATATATATATATTCAACAAAACAAAAAAAAGGAGAAAGGATACATATAATGACACTATGTTTGTCTCCATGGATGAAATTTTGGAAAAAAGATAATTGTTTCGATACGAAGAAGGTTTTTGTAATTAAACGTGATTTTACGGGTCTGTGTTTACATCACATAATCATAACAGCACTACTCCCTCGCCCCCTAAAAAAGAAAAAAAAAAAAAAAAAAACTTCTGAGCACAAAAGGTTGAATGTTTCGGCAGCTTAGTAAGACGCGTGACAAGTTCACCAGCATAACTCCGCTACAAGGGCCTGTGTCACGGGGATTCTATAATTCCCGTAACTGAATAAAACACGATTATCAAAATATCTCTCCTAACTGTATATCTATTAGATCTCTCTGTAACAGGCTGTTAAATCCTAGTATGGCTCGTCTCTAGGTATGATCAGAGATACGATCTTATATAAAGTATATATTATTATAGCAAGTTTAGCTCACTACAAACACAACAAAATACAATACACTTTGGAATCTGTATTAACCTACGCTGACAAATGTACAGCCGTAGTAGTTAATTAATAACAACAATAATAACAACCCAGAACTGATCACTTAATTAGTTAATCTCTAGGTGTCTAGTTACACAATATGCGAATCACTTCACCGTGACACAACACCCACACGTGTGATCATTGAGCAACGCTTCTAGGAGAAGTTAATTAATAAGGGAAATACAACACTATTCCTAACTGGTTAATTTTTAATTAACCCTTACTACTCGTTCAGTAACGTGTGATAATTTAGAAACGCTTCCAGGGGAACTTAATTAATAAAGGAATTACAGCTCTATTCCTAACTGGTTAATGTTTAATTAACTCTAACTACTCATTCAGTAACCTTGTAACACATAATTAATACTGGTACCTATCACAATAAAGACAATAACCTACAGTTTACCTAGGTCTTCTAGGATGACTGGCTAAGCTTTATATTACCAAATACTCGTATAATGTTAGAACAAAAAGTCTACGATTTACTTCGTCAGATAACCGAAGACACTGTCTAAAGAATATTGGTATAATACAGTATTAAAATATTTAAAGTCACATCAATCACATCAAGGTTATACACAGAGCAGAAATAAAAATATTTACCAACGGACTACGTTCCCTGGGAGCCTTCCTATTCTGGTTCTCCTCGATATCTCTAAAAAAAACTAGCTATTTATTATAAAATCAGAATTCGCCTGGGGGTACAAGGCGGTACCTCCCCCTATCATCTGATTTCCACCTCTCCCAGAGTCGGTATAATTTCTCTGATCGTCAGACTTACTGACGCCTTGGTCGCCAAAATCACGGTCGTCGAAACCGCACTCGCAGAGGTATTACGTAACTACTCGCCACATGGCCTCCACAGCTGGACTAAGTGCATATTGGAATGCCCGATCGCGCGAAGTATTACGTAACAAGTTGCCCACCTGGTCTACGTGCAATGAAACTGCACACGGCCCTCTAACACAATTAAAATCGCCACAGGCGAAACAAATTTAAGAGCATGTTCCGTCACAGCCTGTTAGGAATGTTCAAGGGTTAAAGAATGAATGAATTAATGCTTAATGACACCCCAGCACAAAAATACACATCAGCTATTGGGTGTCAAAAAAAAGAGTATATTTCAGCGGTTAAAGAGTTTGCACGTGAACACGACTCCCAAGTTCATCCTATAGATGTTCTGTGGGATCGAGGTCTGATGACAACACTGGCCAAAGCAAAACGTCCACGTGGCTTTGTACACTTCAGAAACGTGAGGACGTGCGTTACAATGTTGAAATGCCATATGCTGAAGTTGTGCAAAATATGGAAAAACAATCGTCATGCCCCGACACTGTAAGTTGTCAGTCGCTTTCCTAGTTTGGGCAGTGATGTTCAACTGCTGTGCCATACATGTGGGTAGTTGAAACCACTTGTGGGTCGGATATATTGATCCTGCGCAACTGACATAACACGTGACCTATTCCTATGAGGACGGTCATTGGTGGACCCAGTGTCTTGTCACACCAAAACCTCTGCAGATGTCATTGATGTTGATGCATACTTGAAGCATTCCACCTTCTCTCTCATGTTCATTTGAGATCAAGCGTGGCATGGACAACAGGAATTTTATTAACCTTTGTTGTGAGTATTCCAGAAAAAAACGTGGCACATATACTCAAGAAAACATTCCCAGCATATGCAAACTATGCATCTGCCATACCCCTGAGACCGTATGTCAACAATATCATTTCGACACAGCATGCACGTGCAATATGCGTTATAGCGGGAAATACGCGCAGATACTTTTTGTTTTTGTCGGGTTTTTTTTGTTTTGTTTGTTGTTTGTTGTTTGTTGGTTTTTTGGGGTTGGGGTTTTTGGGGTGGGTTTTTTTTTTTGGGGGGGGGGGAGGGGGAGAGCGAATAGGTACATCTATATCTACAAATGCATTTTTAATGTGTAAACTTCTTTCTGGTTAATTATATTAATGTTTTTCATTGTTATAATGCTGATAAGTTGTAAAACGTAACTTGAATAAAGAACTTAAAGTTTAAAAAAAAACGTAATGAATGTGGGTTACGATATTACAACTGGTTGTCCCTGGGAATAATGCAGCCTTGTGACGAATGTGTTACAGTGGGGCCGACCTATGGACTGGACGAATGTGTTACAGTGGGGCCGACCTATGGACTGGACGAATGTGTTACAGTGGGGCCGACCTATGGACTGGTGTGTGTTCTTCACACCTGATTATAATTATAGCCCAGTCAGGACCCATATGAGTTCACCTGCCCAGTATTAGTCAAGGAGCATATCTGGCATCCCATGGTATATAAATGATTAAGTGAATTCTATTTTAATACCTTATATGAAACGTCAATTCGGCAAACTAAGTCCAATAACTCAAATACTTCTATTCCGTTTCGATGAACCGTTCCAAAGTATGCGCCAAATTATCTCATGAAAACTGCGCAATCTTTTTATACTTTGGACTTAATCCTACAGGACATGCAAACTTCAATAGCATCACAAATGCCCCTCCACCCCCCCCCCCCCCCCTCCCCCGGCTACCGGTCGGGCTGCTCATACTCTCTTACACTTTCCAGCGCGGGCGATCCCTCTTCCAACTCACCCCAAATCCCTTCCTGTCTTGGACGGAGGAGCTGCCATAAGTCGACAGCTGCGCCAGTGGAAGACGTACGCTACAATAGCTTGCTGTGAATGTGCACGTTAAGCCCTATAACCTGACCTGACGAAAGAGCAAGACACATTTGAGGTTGGACTATACCAATTCAAATCCCATAGGCGACCATGTTAACGTTTGTGTTTAAAAACACTATATGCAATATATCAACCAAACTGTGACCCATAAATATCAGTACTACAACCCCTACCTCAAAGTATTAACTGCAGAAAATGGTACCTTTCATGGCTCATTTTCGGTATAACCAGATGTTTCTGCAACACCCCTAGTTTCGCACAAAATTTTAGTACTTTTTTTTACAGGTACCCCATACATGTTCCAAGCACAAGGCTACTTGACACGGTGGTACTACATCAAATAAAATTGCATACATTTTTAGCCCAGATGAAACTAATTGTTTTTACAACCAACACACTCACATTTATAACCAATCACAGGACTTGTGGTGTTAACTTCTCTATCAAAAGTTCGGTACACCTCGAACTTCGACCCAGCCGGAAATTAATTGGTATAGTGCAACCTATACTGATAACATACATGTTTCAAAAGGTGGTGAATCATGTGTTTTTATGACAACCAGGATCTGGTGTCTTCTGACATAAACTGACAACCTCACTGAAACTGTTGTTTCTACAGTGCAACCTAATTTAATGTACACCTCACAAAAACACATGTATTTTGTACAGTTTTGTACAAATGCAATATGTCATATTTGAACAAATAATTTTTTTTTTAAATAATACTCCAGAAGATATTTATTGTCAGATGTGTGTGTGTGCTCAGCTATATATGTAGAGACAGCATGGCTATTCAGAGTACCTCAACTCCTTAAACTTATTCCATTGAAACATATGTACTTGACTGACCCCTAGATTATGAAGACCTCAATAGGCACATCAAAGAAATATCAGTATTAAAAAAAATACAATGTCTGAGGAAGGGAAAACCAACATGACTGCATCTGTATGAAGTAATGACTTAATGTCCTGCACATCACTGTTGGAAGAAAATCCTGTATGCTGAGTGTGGGCATCTTCAAGTTACCATGTGCGGGAATTTCAAATCCATCAGCTATGCAGATTTTCAAATTGGACCATCAAAACCATTGGCAGCCACCAATATTCCTGACTATATTTTATGTATACCCTACTGTAGTTGGAGGTTTTAAAAATGTGTGATATCTGGAATTATCATGCAGCTTTCGCATATTTATTTTTGATTCATTACTAAAAAAAACCTGTTTTTAAGTGACATAATTACCCGAAACATCTATTTTATTGCATTATTTTCTAATCCAGATCAATACAATATGTATATTGGATGTATTCCTACAATCTGTAATCCAGCATATCATTTAGCTATTAACATTGGATAATACAGCATTAACAATAAAATAAATCATCAAATTACACCAAGGTAGATAATCAAATCTGGAAAAATTGGTTCCAAATCTAGTATACACTCAAAATACACTTCATGGGAGCAAACTAAGTGATTATTTAAAAAAAAGATTTGATCTGGAGACCTAAAGATATGTTTAACAAGCTTATTGTTATGTATAAATGAGAACAGAAGGCACAATAGTGACACAAATTTTAATTATGGCTTTGGTAAAAAAATTCTTCAAAGTAAAAAAATGTTTCCCCTAAAACTACAAATGTGTCTAAAATATGACTTAGCACCCTATAAATATGCCAAAAGGACAATAAAAATCAAGGTCTTTAAAAAGTTAAGCTATCAGAAGTACACACATGAAACATTAACTATGTTTATAGAAGTTAAAGACATTATCCCAATATTGGCACATGTTATTTTTAATATAAAAGTAAATTGCTATTAAAATCTAAGTTCAGACTGCCTAGATATATTAACATATTTAAGAGCAGTTGTATATGGCAAGTCAAACACCATGTAAATAAGAACATTCAAATCTGTATAGTATGAATTATAGGCCAAAACCAACTTTTCCTCAGTGCTAATTTTTGTTCAAACTCCATTCAGAGCTATGTACAGTAATTATTGTCAAGGTCAAGGTCATTGTGAACTTGCATGGCCGAGTGACGGCTAATTAATCAAATAGTGTAGTTTAATTTAATTAAATCACAAAAATCATAATCTTTTTTATTATGCACTGAATATGTGCTATAGGTTGGACTATACCAATTCAAATCCCATAGGCGACCATGTTAACGTTTGTGTTTAAAAACACTATATGCAATATATCAACCAAACTGTGACCCATAAATATCAGTACTACAACCCCTACCTCAAAGTATTAACTGCAGAAAATGGTACCTTTCATGGCTCATTTTCGGTATAACCAGATGTTTCTGCAACACCCCTAGTTTCGCACAAAATTTTAGTACTTTTTTTTACAGGTACCCCATACATGTTCCAAGCACAAGGCTACTTGACACGGTGGTACTACATCAAATAAAATTGCATACATTTTTAGCCCAGATGAAACTAATTGTTTTTACAACCAACACACTCACATTTATAACCAATCACAGGACTTGTGGTGTTAACTTCTCTATCAAAAGTTCGGTACACCTCGAACTTCGACCCAGCCGGAAATTAATTGGTATAGTGCAACCTTGAAGGGGTGCTTAGTGGGGGCCATCTTGGATTTCAAAATGACTGCCATTTACACTAGCTTTTTTTAACAATAACTTGGGTTGTGAAGATCGTATGAAACTATTTTCAGTGGATAAACCTACATTTTCAATGGCTATTGGCTTAAAGAAGTAAATATCTAATTTAGTTCATATGAGTAACAAACCAATTAGGGTTAGGGTTAGGTTTTCAGTGTTTCGGATTTAAAAACACACATATGTGTATTCACTGGTTTGCTGTTACCAATGGAACCTACATTATTAATACAAGTTTGCAATGGAGTAAAATAACTCAAAAGACAAACAACTCTGATAAACAGTCTGATTACCCTTTTGTTTTAATAATGTCCCTCAATGTTGACAGGACAGCCCTAGTTGGAGATATACCCTCAGAATGAGCTTGTTACATCCGTCAGTTCTGTTCAAGGCAAATATGCTTTTAGAATGAAAGGTCCCTGTCACAACAAGCTGTATAAATGTATGTTTGGTGTTCTTGAATCACTTTCAAGCATGTATTCTGCTTGTCAGCAAATCTACCTGTAACATCTGCTCCTGTATGAATAATTGGCAGTGGTGCAGTTGGATTGAGGTTAAGGGTATTGTAGATGGGGTAAATTCTGCATAGTGCTCATCATACGGCAAATATGCATAGGTGGCAAAGGGTCGTAGCTCCACTCGAGAAGGTAAATATGTAGTAGGCAGTCAGTAGACATTTCCATAATAGCCCATTTAATAGAGCGCAGGACTCTCACACAAAGGGTTCGTGGTTCGAATCCTTTCTTTGGAGGTTGATTTATCTGTTATAGTTACATACGTTACACAGTTTGTTCTGTTTTACATCCGCACAGGATACGAAGACCAGCTTATCGTGGATTACTTTGAAACGTGAAGAGTGTGTGATCTTGCCTGTCTCGCTAGGGATATGATAAGTATGAGTGATCTCCGGCACGAAGTCCCCGCACAAACTCTCGGGCGAGCGCGTAACGAGGCTTGCTGTCAGACGTAAGTAATGAGATACGATATTTTACGTTATACTTTGTTGTTTAGTGAATAGTTTTTCGTCCCGCCTTTACGGAGTGAAGAGGCGACATATAGGTATTAGCTTTCTGGCGGCGGCTCACAAACCGTAATTCCTACATCTCTAAAACTTGGTTTATAGTTACATCTATTACTCTTCGTTTTAATGCATGTTTGAAATTTTTCATATTAAAGTTTTTGTGTGGGTTTTTTAAAGTTCTTAAACGTCATATAATAGCACACATAATGTGATCTAAGGTAATCTTAGACGTCTGCCTCTAACCCGGTAAATAAAAGCCTATAGAAATCGCTTTGTAGATATCACCCGCTTCTTTAGACTACCCAGTTACGTTATCGACGTAACCTCGCCGGTAGATAATACCCGCTTACAAGTGTATATTTTCCCTGTACACATCTAAATGATAGCGTAAGTGTTTTGGAAATCAGACACAATTTAATGTACTGTTTGAGTCCACGTATTGATACAGATGTAAGTGTTTTGGAAATCAAACACAATTTAATGTACTATTTTGTGTACCAGTTTCAAAATAATCGGTTTTCTCTCCATAGGCTGTGTTCAAATGGCCGTGATATTTTAGTGTACGGTAGGCTACAGTCATATCGATTTCACTATTATTTTAACATATATGACTATTAACCATTAAACATTTCAATACGTTGACTCAAACTAAAGTTATTCCCCAAGCATGTTAGGAAAATACGTGGACAAAGTATATATAAACGTTGATTCATCCCTATTTTACATACTATTATGCGTTTATAGTTTATTTATCAGAAAAATGTTAGTATTGTTTAAAATAAAAATAAATTATTTTAGGTTATAATTATCGGTGGTGAAATGGACAGTTCGAGAACTAAATGTTAATAACAAAAATACAATCTACAAAATAATCGAAAATCGTTGTTTTAAAATAACAATTTTTAAGTTACAGATGCCAGGAAAATACAAAGTTACGGTTTACAGCAACTTTACGTGTCAAAATTACCAAATGTTTGACATCCATTAGCCCATGATTAATTAATCAATGTGCTCCAGTGGTGGTGTTAAAAAAAAACCCCAACTTTTTTCTATCTATCGACAATGAAACATCAACATTCAATTACACCAAGTCGACCACAGTTGGTTGTGTGGGTATACGGGTCATATTAAAATGCAGGTCTCCCATAACCCTAACTCTAATGGGACAATCGTGTACAACAAAACGAGTGTGTACAGAATATAAAGATAAACAAATTAACACCATTATCGCTATCCCGGCGCACTCGGTCACCTGCGATATTCGTGTTATCCGGCGTTAGGCTGTATGCAGTGTATGAATACGTGTGTTAATAAATGTGTGCCTTCCACAAACAGTCATGGTGTCTGGACAGACTGCTAGTACAGACAGTCATGGTGTCTGGATGGACAGCTAGTACAGACAGTCACGGTCTCTGGAGAGACAGTACTGACAGTCAAGATGTTCTGATAGCCAGTGCAGACAGTCAGTGTCTAGAGAGACAGTACATACAGCTAGTACGGACAGTCATGATGTCTAGACAGCTTGTACAAACAGGTCTAGACAGCTGGTACAGACAGTCAAGATGTCTAATGGACAGACAGCTAGTACAAACATTCATGATGTCTGAACAGACAGCTAGTACAAACATTCATGATGTCTGAACAGACAGCTAGTACAAACAGCCATGGTGTCTGAACAGACAGCTAGTACAAACATTCATGATGTCTGAACAGACAGCTAGTACAAATATTCATGGTGTCTGAACAGACAGCTAGTACAAACAGCCATGATGTCTGAACAGACAGCTAGTACAAACATTCATGATGTCTGAACAGACAGCTAGTACAAACAGCCATGGTGTCTGAACAGACAGCTACTACAAACATTCATGGTGTCTGAACAGACAGCTAGTACAAACATTCATGATGTCTGAACAAACAGCTAGTACAAACAGCAATGGTGTTTGGAAAGACAGCTAATGCAGACAGTTATGATGTGTGTACAGACAGCTAGTACAGACAGTCATGCTGTGTAGAAAGACAATCTAGTACAGACAGTCATGCTGTGTGGACAGACAGCTAGTACAGACAGTCGTGATGTGTATACAGACAGCTAGTACAGACAGTCGTGATGTGTATACAGACAGCTAGTACAGACAGTTATGATGTGTGTACAGACAGCTAGTACAGACAGTCATGCTGTGTGGACAGACAAGCTAGTACAGACAGTCATGATGTGTGTACAGACAGTCATGATATGTGTTATTATAGCCCTTCCCAGCATCCACGAACATTGGGGGTTTTGTAAATAATTTCAGTTTGATTTGTTTTGGCAATAACAAAAATACCAACACTATTTTGTATGCAATTGAGAAAACAATCGGCTCAGAAATAAATAATGTGTAGTAAATACCAAAGTAAGAAAACGACGTTCCCTGAGTGATGGGAAGAACTATACATGTTTAATTTTACATTGAAAACAGAACCCCGTAAATGAGAGTAGAATGAATATGATTACTTGATAGAATTTCATAGAAAGTGAGAGTTTAAAAACGAAATAATCCATGATCTTACCTGCAACCTGCACAGCAGCCGACAACCAGTAGGCCTACCTGATGCTCACTGTACCGTGACTTGCACACATCACTTTACTGTCGTTTATTCACTGAAGACTGCTCCTATAAAGCCACTTACTACGTCCTATTCACATCTGTGTACGGTGGTTGGCTGACCTCTCTCAATGTTTACCTGTTACCTTTACCTAGTCTGCGAGACCATATCACAGCGAAATTCAGGGTGTATGTCACCAACTCGTATCCCGTAGATGGCAAACCTAACATAAAAGAAGGAGGGCCAAAATTTACAAAGCCTGTTTTTGTCTTACACGCGTGTAACTACAAACAAATGGTTAAATTTAAAAGCTTGAGCCGAATTTACGAAGCGTGTTTTTCTTACAGGCAAGTAAATGTATTGCATGTAGTTACACGCGCGTAAGACATAAGTAAATTTATTGCACGTAGTTACACGCGCGTAAGACATAAGTAAATGTATTGCACGTAGTTTGCATGTAGTTACACGCGCGTAAGACATAAGTAAATTTATTGCACGTAGTTACACGCGCGTAAGACATAAGTAAATGTATTGCACGTAGTTACACGCGCGTAAGACATAAGACGCGTATAAGGCTTTGTAAGCTCGCCCCAGGGTTTTTGTGTAACTATAAACATTTTACGGCCAAATGTAGGGCACTGGCGTAGGAAGCGGGGGGTACTTTTCAGATATTTTGCTTTATATTTGCTTTATAATAATGTAAATATAAAAGTGTGTCCCCCCACAACACTTTTTGGCACCTTCCTACGCCAGTGTAGGGAACTTGTTATTTCTTAAACGCAGGTGTTTAAGTAACGTAAATGAAGGTAGATACACGCGTGTAACACATAATCAGGATTTGTAAATTCTGTCCTTATACATCTGCGTTTAAGAAAAACAGGTTTATAACAGCAAAGAGCCGAATGTACGCGAGTCTTGCACGTATGTATCTACATATATTTGCATTGCTTAAACACCTGCCTTTAAAAAAAAACAGGCTTTATAACAGCAAAGAGCCGAATGTACGCGAGTCTTGCACGTATGTAACTACATATATTTACATTGCTTAAACACCTGCGTTTAAGAAAAACAGGCTTTATAACAGCAAAGAGCCGAATGTACGAGAGTCTTGCACGTATGTAACTACATATATTTACATTGCTTAAACACCTGCCTTTAAGAAAAACAGGCTTTGTAACAGCAAAGAGTCGCATGTACGCGAGTCTTGCACGTATGTAACTACATATATTTGCATTGCTTAAACACCTGCCTTTAAGAAAAACAGGTTTATAACAACAAAGAGTCGAATGTACGCGATTCTTGCACGTATGTAACTATATATATTTACATTGCTTAAACACCTGCCTTTAAGAAAAACACGCTTTATAACAGCATAGAGCCGAATGTACGCGAGTCTTGCACGTATGTAACTACATATATTTACATTGCTTAAACACCTGCCTTTAAGAAAAACAGGCTTTATAACAGCAAAGAGCCGAATGTACGCGAGTCTTGCACGTATGTATCTACATATATTTGCATTGCTTAAACACCTGCCTTTAAAAAAAACAGGTTTATAACAACAAAGAGTCGAATGTACGCGATTCTTGCACGTATGTAACTATATATATTTACATTGCTTAAACACCTGCCTTTAAGAAAAACACGCTTTATAACAGCATAGAGCCGAATGTACGCGAGTCTTGCACGTATGTAACTACATATATTTACATTGCTTAAACACCTGCCTTTAAGAAAAACAGGCTTTATAACAGCAAAGAGCCGAATGTACGCGAGTCTTGCACGTATGTATCTACATATATTTGCATTGCTTAAACACCTGCCTTTAAAAAAAAACAGGCTTTATAACAGCAAAGAGCCGAATGTACGCGAGTCTTGCACGTATGTAACTACATATATTTACATTGCTTAAACACCTGCGTTTAAGAAAAACAGGCTTTATAACAGCAAAGAGCCGAATGTACGCGAGTCTTGCACGTATGTAAACACATATATTTACATTGCTTAAACACCTGCCTTCAAGAAAAACAGGCTTTATAACAGCCGAATGTACGCGAGTCTTGCACGTATGTAACTACATATATTTACATTGCTTAAACACCTGCGTTTAAGAAAAACAGGCTTTGTAACAGCAAAGAGCCGAATGTTCGCGAGTCTTGCACGTATGTAACTACATATATTTACATTGCTTAAACACCTGCCTTTAAAAAAAACAGGCTTTATAACAGCAAAGAGCCGAATGTACGCGAGTCTTGCACGTATGTAACTACATATATTTACATTGCTTAAACACCTGCCTTTAAGAAAAACAGGCTTTATAACAGCCGAATGTACGCTGAATGTACGCTGAATGTAAGCCGAATGTCTTGCACGTATGTAACTACATATATTTACATTGCTTAAACACCTGCGTTTAAGAAAAACAGGCTTTGTAACAGCAAAGAGCCGAATGTTCGCGAGTCTTGCACGTATGTAACTACATATATTTACATTGCTTAAACACCTGCGTTTAAGGAAAACAGGCTTTATAACAGCAAAGAGCCGAATGTACGCGAGTCTTGCACGTATGTAAACACATATATTTACATTGCTTAAACACCTGCCTTCAAGAAAAACAGGCTTTATAACAGCCGAATGTACGCGAGTCTTGCACGTATGTAACTACATATATTTACATTGCTTAAACACCTGCGTTTAAGAAAAACAGGCTTTATAACAGCAAAGAGCCGAATGTACGAGAGTCTTGCACGTATGTAACTACATATATTTACATTGCTTAAACACCTGCCTTTAAGAAAAACAGGCTTTGTAACAGCAAAGAGTCGCATGTACGCGAGTCTTGCACGTATGTAACTATATATATTTGCATTGCTTAAACACCTGCCTTTAAGAAAAACAGGTTTATAACAACAAAGAGTCGAATGTACGCGATTCTTGCACGTATGTAACTATATATATTTACATTGCTTAAACACCTGCCTTTAAGAAAAACACGCTTTATAACAGCATAGAGCCGAATGTACGCGAGTCTTGCACGTATGTAACTACATATATTTACATTGCTTAAACACCTGCCTTTAAGAAAAACAGGCTTTATAACAGCAAAGAGCCGAATGTACGCGAGTCTTGCACGTATGTATCTACATATATTTGCATTGCTTAAACACCTGCCTTTAAAAAAACCCAGGCTTTATAACAGCAAAGAGCCGAATGTACGCGAGTCTTGCACGTATGTAACTACATATATTTACATTGCTTAAACACCTGCGTTTAAGAAAAACAGGCTTTATAACAGCAAAGAGCCGAATGTACGCGAGTCTTGCACGTATGTAAACACATATATTTACATTGCTTAAACACCTGCCTTCAAGAAAAACAGGCTTTATAACAGCCGAATGTACGCGAGTCTTGCACGTATGTAACTACATATATTTACATTGCTTAAACACCTGCGTTTAAGAAAAACAGGCTTTGTAACAGCAAAGAGCCGAATGTTCGCGAGTCTTGCACGTATGTAACTACATATATTTACATTGCTTAAACACCTGCGTTTAAGAAAAACAGGCTTTATAACAGCAAAGAGCCGAATGTACGCGAGTCTTGCACGTATGTAAACACATATATTTACATTGCTTAAACACCTGCCTTCAAGAAAAACAGGCTTTATAACAGCCGAATGTACGCGAGTCTTGCACGTATGTAACTACATATATTTACATTGCTTAAACACCTGCGTTTAAGAAAAACAGGCTTTATAACAGCAAAGAGCCGAATGTACGCGAGTCTTGCACGTATGTAAACACATATATTTACATTGCTTAAACACCTGCCTTCAGAAAAACAGGCTTTATAACAGCCGAATGTACGCGAGTCTTGCACGTATGTAACTACATATATTTACATTGCTTAAACACCTGCGTTTAAGAAAAACAGGCTTTGTAACAGCAAAGAGCCGAATGTTCGCGAGTCTTGCACGTATGTAACTACATATATTTACATTGCTTAAACACCTGCGTTTAAGAAAAACAGGCTTTATAACAGCAAAGAGCCGAATGTACGCGAGTCTTGCACGTATGTAAACACATATATTTACATTGCTTAAACACCTGCCTTCAAGAAAAACAGGCTTTATAACAGCCGAATGTACGCGAGTCTTGCACGTATGTAACTACATATATTTACATTGCTTAAACACCTGCGTTTAAGAAAAACAGGCTTTATAACAGCAAAGAGCCGAATGTACGCGAGTCTTGCACGTATGTAAACACATATATTTACATTGCTTAAACACCTGCCTTCAAGAAAAACAGGCTTTATAACAGCCGAATGTACGCGAGTCTTGCACGTATGTAACTACATATATTTACATTGCTTAAACACCTGCGTTTAAGAAAAACAGGCTTTATAACAGCAAAGAGCCGAATGTACGCGAGTCTTGCACGTATGTAAACACATATATTTACATTGCTTAAACACCTGCCTTCAAGAAAAACAGGCTTTATAACAGCCGAATGTACGCGAGTCTTGCACGTATGTAACTACATATATTTACATTGCTTAAACACCTGCGTTTAAGAAAAACAGGCTTTATAACAGCAAAGAGCCGAATGTACGCGAGTCTTGCACGTATGTAAACACATATATTTACATTGCTTAAACACCTGCCTTCAAGAAAAACAGGCTTTATAACAGCCGAATGTACGCGAGTCTTGCACGTATGTAACTACATATATTTACATTGCTTAAACACCTGCGTTTAAGAAAAACAGGCTTTGTAACAGCAAAGAGCCGAATGTTCGCGAGTCTTGCACGTATGTAACTACATATATTTACATTGCTTAAACACCTGCGTTTAAGAAAAACAGGCTTTATAACAGCAAAGAGCCGAATGTACGCGAGTCTTGCACGTATGTAAACACATATATTTACATTGCTTAAACACCTGCCTTCAAGAAAAACAGGCTTTATAACAGCCGAATGTACGCGAGTCTTGCACGTATGTAACTACATATATTTACATTGCTTAAACACCTGCGTTTAAGGAAAACAGGCTTTATAACAGCAAAGAGCCGAATGTACGCGAGTCTTGCACGTATGTAAACACATATATTTACATTGCTTAAACACCTGCCTTCAAGAAAAACAGGCTTTATAACAGCCGAATGTACGCGAGTCTTGCACGTATGTAACTACATATATTTACATTGCTTAAACACCTGCGTTTAAGAAAAACAGGCTTTGTAACAGCAAAGAGCCGAATGTTCGCGAGTCTTGCACGTATGTAACTACATATATTTACATTGCTTAAACACCTGCCTTTAAGGAAAACAGGCTTTATAACAGCAAAGAGCCGAATGTACGCGAGTCTTGCACGTATGTAAACACATATATTTACATTGCTTAAACACCTGCCTTTAAGGAAAACAGGCTTTATAAATTCGGCCCTTCGTATCTAACAATATTTATTCACAATGTCGTTCCTTTCTTCATGTTATGATGTGGCTGAAGCTGCTGCAAGCATTTTTTCAATCAACATCCTAGACATATAAACAGTACCACATTTCACAATTGGAACATGACATTGCTCATTACGGATGAAACCGGAAGCGTGTTTCACTGGCCTAGTTTTGCACCCTGCACTTGTTTCACGGTCATGATTCTTGGTGCACTGATACAAGATTTAATCAAATCACACACATTTACTGGCGCCCGGAGGAAACCATACTTGACGAAACAAGTCCTGTGACACAGCTCACAGACTGTAGATATGGCAGGATTCAATTCTTTCACACTTTATGATGCTATTGTGTAATGATGATGACCAACTAATTTATTTTCGTATTAACATCCAGCTGCATTTGATGTATAAATTTATTTCCCCCAGGTTATTTGTCCCCATCTCTCCGCGTGTGTTTCAAAATATATATCCTGGGAAGGGGTCCCCGCTGGTATTTGTACTACAGGCCCCGTCGATCTTTAAACCAGCTCTGCTACAATTGAGCAAAACTGATCTAGCAGATATTCACTAATAGAGTGCGCTTGTTTATTTCAAATTATTGAAGCTTTTACTGTTTATGTAGTTGTTATTTTCGTAGGGGGTTTATTTGTGTGTATCATGTGTGTGAGTGGGAGGGGGGGTGGATAAAAATAAATATTGTGCTAACATTTGACTTGACACGATCTAACATTCGATCAACTACCAAAACTAGCTCTATTTCAATTTCGGTGAACTGCTCCAAATTATGCGTCCAAATTAGGGCCTACCTCTAAGAAATTGCGTAAAAGTTTACCTGACCTGACCTGACCTGACCTGACCTGACCTGACCTGACATTCCCTGACCTGACCTAACTTGACCTGACCTGATCCGACCTGATCTGATCTGACCTGACCTGACCTGACATGACCTGTCCTGTTCTGACCTCATATTTGACAACTGTCCCAACATGCTACTCAGTAGAGCGTCGTCTGGCGTGCGATACACCGTAAGATCGATCGCCCGCTGTGGATTTGTATTTTCCTGTCGTAAACTGTGTCCCACGACCGGTACATCAAATGACATGGTATGTACTGTCCTACCTAATGAACCCTCCCGCAAAGCTAAGGTCCACTTTTACTTCTTATTTTTCTCTTCTTTTTAATATTTCACAAATACTTGATTATAACTTTTGTAACTCTTCCATAAAACAATATAAATTGCATGTCTTCGTCATTCAGTGTTTATTATATAGAAAGGGCACATATCGGAAGAATCATAATAAATGGTTTGATGGTGAATGTCGCCAATATAAAAGACAGGCAAGATATGCACTTAGAAATATAGAAAATTTAGAACAAGGTATAGTTATGGTCAATACAGAACAGCAATGAATAGATATAAAGCACTTATAAAGGTAAAGAAAGATATTTATGTAAATGATGAAATCTATAAATTGTCAAGAGCTGCTGGTAAACAAAATAATAAAGTATTCTGGTCCCATTTAAGACGCATGCGATCGAAACAAAATATAAACATTCCAATATCACAAGATAAATGGTTTACACATTTTACAACATTATTCAAAGAAATTGATGATGATAATGACATAGTTTATAATGATGAAAAAGTTCATTCTATTAATAGTAGAGGACAAAATTTAGATGATATTATGACAGGTTATACTACCTCAGTAACAAGATGTGAGATTGAATCTTCTATTAATTTATTGAAAATGGGTAAAGCAGCAGGGTTTGATAATCTGATTGGGGAAATGTTTATTTTTGGTAAAGATTATTTTTATGAATATATGATAAAATTATTTAATAAAATGTTTGATAGTGGTGTATTCCCAGATATGTGGACAAAAGGAATAATAGTGCCAATTTATAAGAATGGATCAAAAGATAATCCAGGTAATTATCGTGGAATTACTTTATTACCTGTACTTAGTAAAATATATATCTCTATTATCAGTAAAAGGATAACAGACTGGGCCAATGATCATAATAAAATAACCGAAGCTCAAGCAGGCTTTAGGGCTGGCTATTCTACAATAGATAATGTGTTTACTCTATATGCATGTGTACAGAAATATCTCTCCAAAAGGAAGGGTAGGTTATATGTTACATTTGTTGATTTTAAAAAGGTATTCGATTGCATAGATAGAAAAAAGTTAGTGTTTCTCCTACAGGACATTGGGCTGTGTGGTAAACTGATAGACAAGTGTTAAAGCTATTTATAAAACCTTTATGTCATGTATCAGAACAAACAATGGACTAACAGATTTTTTTGAGTGCCCTGTCGGCCTTAGGCAGGGGTGTGTTTTAAACCCGATACAGTTTTCTTTGTATATAAATGAACTTAGTGGTGAGATGGTTGAGTATTGTAAAAGAGGTATCCAGATGACACCAGATCTTACAGACATTATGATGTTGTTATTTGCAGACGATATTGTTTTACTTTCAGATACACGAGGGGGGCTACAAAAGCAACTAGATATACTGTATAATTATTGTCAAAAATGGAAGCTGATTGTAAACTTACAGAAAACAAAAGTAGTAGTATTTCGAAGAGGGGGAAAACTTTGCTTTAATGAAAAATGGTATTATGGAAAGGAAATATTAAATGTGATTCCACAATATATCTATCTTGGGATATGTTTCAATAGTCAAACAAGTTTAGCACAAGTAACTAGTCATTTAGCAGTCAAAGGTAAAAGGGCATTAATAGAGGTTTTGAGAACAATGTCAAACTACAAAATATTCCCATTTCATATTTACTTTAAAATATTTGATACAAAGGTATTACCTATTTTATTGTATGGGTCTGAACTATGGGGTTTTCAACAGTTCGAAAGTATAGAAAGAGTACATATATGGCTTGTAAACGATTTTTAAATGTAAGTAAATATGTACCAAATGTCATGGCACTAGGGGAATGTGGAAGATATTTGATATACCATAACAGTCTCATTAGGTGTATACAGTATTGGATAAAACTGTTGCAAATGCCAACTTTCAGATATCCTCATAAAGCTTACAACATGTTATATTCTTTAGATAATGCAGGAAGATATACATGGGCTACTGCTATCAAGAAAATTATGTTTTCTTTAGGTTTTGGATATGTGTGGATATCTCAAGATGTTGGGGATAAGTCATTATTTTTAGCCACATTCAAACAAAGAGTAAAGGATATTCAAACACAACACTGGATTACGAAAATTAATTCTAGTAGTAGGTATGATATATATTGTAAATATAAATTAAATCTAGAACCTGAATTATATCTTACATCTTCTGCACTTGACATGTATAAAAAGGATATATCACTGATTAGAATGGGAGGAGTGGGTCTAGCGGTGGACGAAGGCAGAAATATAGGTTTAAATAAAAGAGATAGGATTTGTAAATTATGTAATAAAAGAGAAGTAGAAAACGAATTCCATTTTATTATAAATTGTCCACTATATGAAACTTTAAGAGAAATGTATATACCTAGAAAGTTTTTGACAAATAGATCCTTGTATACTTTTAATGAATTGATGTCTACAAGAAATGAAAATACTAAAAGGTTTAGATATTTATTTAGCTAAAGCATTGCAGTTAAGAAAGGAAAGAAGTGTAAGTTACAGATCTGGTGTGTAATGTAAATGCATAGAAGATTATAACTATAATGTTCATATAGTGGTACTTTGGAATAATGTCACCTGCACAAAGGTCCAGTTGTTCAACAGTCATAAGCTGACTACACGTTGATAAAGAGTGTATATGTGGGTGAGGGTGGGGTATGGTAATAAAGGAAAATAATAAATATGAGAATAAATTATATGAATCAAAACTATAATAGTGGGATATAAGTTAATTTGTAGACCTATATGAAATAATGTACACCAAAAATAATTGTTAGAATTTACTAATATTGTTATTCTTCCTAAAATCTATATACAAACTAAATAATATTTAGTTTGCTATATGAATGGTTGGAAAACGGGTCCTTCAAATGTCACCTTTTGTTGTCTGTAAATAGGCTATGGCCTAAAAACCGGAATAAAGAATTCAATTGAATGTAGTACCCCCTTTACGAAAGATGCAGTGTACATGATTCACATTTTCCAACTAATCTGGCAAAAAAAAGAGCAACCTACATGTAGCAAAAATGTTCAATTATACTTTCTGACCTCGTAGCATTCGATAATTACTTGACAATGACATCAGGTCACCTTCCATTGATTTATTAACCAAAGTTAGAAATAAAGGGTTAACAACAGAAATAATTTCTGTTAGATCAGGTCAGTTTATATGTTTTAACGTGCACATTCAGAACAAGCTGTTGTAGCACACGCCTGTCATGGACGCAGGTGTCGACTTTCGTCTGCTCCTTTTTATAGGACAGGAAAAGGTTTGGTGTGAGTGGGAAAGGGGACCGCCGGCGCTGGCGTGTGCAAAGGAGAACAAGCAGAACGACTATGGTCGGTAGTGGGCGAGGGTTGGTTTTGGTGCTCTTCAATTTGCTAATATCCCGTAGGATTAAAGTCAAATAGAAAATGTGTAATTTTTAAGGTAATTTTGACGCATAATTTAGAATGGTTCATCAAAGTTGAAAATGGAGCTAAATAGTTGATTTGACTTGGTTGATTGAAAGATAGCTCCTGGCGAAAACTCCTGTTCATGCTTTGATCTTTATATAGAGATTCAAATCGACACTGGCTTCCATATACATATACATACACACACACACACGCACACATATATATATATATATATATATTTCCAAGTACATGTATTTCAAAATGTTTTATGACCAACATGTTGATGCCACTTTGATGATATGACGCATCAGTTACACAGATGAAGTGGGATGTAATGTCTTGTGCAATACCTTTTGCTGAACACGTTTGAGGACTACACCAGTAGGACTACTCTTACCAGGGGCTGCATATGTTGGTGGTCATTCGTGATGATACAATTTGTAAGAACGTAATGTGTTTCGTTTTTCACAAATATACATGTTGATTATTAATGGAACTGATCATAGTTCTGAGGCACACGTACCTTTTCTGTTACTAAGTTTATAATAAACAAAATATTTCAAATATGCCTTGGGTTAATATCCCGGGACAATACCCTTAACTGTTGTGTCCTAGAGTTTCATTATCGTGAGAAAAAAAAATTAATACTCTTAATAACAAAAATACAATCTACAAAATAGTCGAAAATTGTTGTTTTAAAACATAACTTTTTAAGTTCCAGATGCCAGGAAAACGCGTTTTAGGCTTTCAGAGATTTCAAAATTCCTTGGGAAACATGCCCCTGAAAGCCCATACAAACTCGGGCGCTTCGCTGTATCAAAGAACTTCAGATCCAAAAGTTCCCGGCAAAGAGCTAGTCGAACCCTCCCACTCGAAATGTTGACTACGGGCCTGCGGCAGTATGTGTTAATTTTCCTTTATCCCTCCCCCCCCCCCCCCCCCCCTCTCTCACTCTCTCTCTCTCTCTCTCTCTCTCTCTCTCTCTCTCTCTCTCTCTCTCTCTCTCTCTCTCTCTCTCTCTCTCTCTCTCTCTCTCTCTCTAGGTTTCTCTTTGTCATCCTGTCCTCTGGATTAGTGATGTGTTGGCGTTTTTACTTTTTTTTAAATTCTTCTTTTTTTTAGTTGTATTTTTTATATCTCTTTTTTTTTAATTGAGCGGATTATTTTATGGCGTGTAGTATATCACATTTATAATGCGCGAAGTCTCGACAAACAGGTTTCGAAGAAACGGAGATGTCACGACACACACCCATTGATCTCATCGAGTCGTTGTTTTGTCTGTATGTACTACTTTTTGCTGTTCTTCCCCTGTGAGATGTTTGTAGTAGCCCAAACTAGATTTTACCTCCCTATAGTTTCTCGTCGTCTTGATGTTTGTAGTAGTCCAAACTAGATTTTACCTCCCTATAGTTTCTCGTCGTCTTGATGTTTGTAGTAGCCCAAACTAGATTTTACCTCCCTATAGTTTCTCGTCGTCTTGATGTTTGTAGTAGCCCAAACTAGATTTTACCTCCCTATAGTTTCTCGTCGTCTTGATGTTTGTAGTAGCCCAAACTAGATTTTACCTCCCTATAGTTTCTCGTCGTCTTGATGTTTGTAGTAGCCCAAACTAGATTTTACCTCCCTATAGTTTCTCGTCGTCTTGATGTTTGTAGTAGCCCAAACTAGATTTTACCTCCCTATAGTTTCTCGTCGTCTTGATGTTTGTAGTAGCCCAAACTAGATTTTACCTCCCTATAGTTTCTCGTCGTCTTGATGTTTGTAGTAGCCCAAACTAGATTTTACCTCCCTATAGTTTCTCGTCGTCTTGATGTTTGTAGTAGCCCAAACTAGATTTTACCTCCCTATAGTTTCTCGTCGTCTTGATGTTTGTAGTAGTCCAAACTAGATTTTACCTCCCTATAGTTTCTCGTCGTCTTGATGTTTGTAGTAGCCTAAACTAGATTTTACCTCCCTATAGTTTCTCGTCGTCTTGATGTTTGTAGTAGTCCAAACTAGATTTTACCTCCCTATAGTTTCTCGTCGTCTTGATGTTTGTAGTAGCCCAAACTAGATTTTACCTCCCTATAGTTTCTCGTCGTCTTGATGTTTGTAGTAGCCCAAACTAGATTTTACCTCCCTATAGTTTCTCGTCGTCTTGATGTTTGTAGTAGTCCAAACTAGATTTTACCTCCCTATAGTTTCTCGTCGTCTTGATGTTTGTAGTAGTCCAAACTAGATTTTACCTCCCTATAGTTTCTCGTCGTCTTGATGTTTGTAGTAGCCTAAACTAGATTTTACCTCCCTATAGTTTCTCGTCGTCTTGATGTTTGTAGTAGTCCAAACTAGATTTTACCTCCCTATAGTTTCTCGTCGTCTTGATGTTTGTAGTAGTCCAAACTAGATTTTACCTCCCTATAGTTTCTCGTCGTCTTGATGTTTGTAGTAGTCCAAACTAGATTTTACCTCCCTATAGTTTCTCGTCGTCTTGATGTTTGTAGTAGTCCAAACTAGATTTTACCTCCCTATAGTTTCTCGTCGTCTTGATGTTTGTAGTAGTCCAAACTAGATTTTACCTCCCTATAGTTTCTCGTCGTCTTGATGTTTGTAGTAGTCCAAACTAGATTTTACCTCCCTATAGTTTCTCGTCGTCTTGATGTTTGTAGTAGTCCAAACTAGATTTTACCTCCCTATAGTTTCTCGTCGTCTTGATGTTTGTAGTAGTCCAAACTAGATTTTACCTCCCTATAGTTTCTCGTCGTCTTGATGTTTGTAGTAGTCCAAACTAGATTTTACCTCCCTATAGTTTCTCGTCGTCTTGATGTTTGTAGTAGTCCAAACTAGATTTTACCTCCCTATAGTTTCTCGTCGTCTTGATGTTTGTAGTAGTCCAAACTAGATTTTACCTCCCTATAGTTTCTCGTCGTCTTGATGTTTGTAGTAGCGTTTCTAGATTTTACCTCCCTATAGTTTCTCGTCGTCTTGATGTTTGTAGTGATTAGATTTTACCTCCCTATTGTGTAAATGTTTGTAGTAGTCCAAACTAGATTTTACCTCCCTATAGTTTCTCGTCGTCTTGATGTTTGTAGTAGTCCAAACTAGATTTTACCTCCCTATAGTTTCTCGTCGTCTTGATGTTTGTAGTAGTCCAAACTAGATTTTACCTCCCTATAGTTTCTCGTCGTCTTGATGTTTGTAGTAGTCCAAACTAGATTTTACCTCCCTATAGTTTCTCGTCGTCTTGATGTTTGTAGTAGTCCAAACTAGATTTTACCTCCCTATAGTTTCTCGTCGTCTTGATGTTTGTAGTAGTCCAAACTAGATTTTACCTCCCTATAGTTTCTCGTCGTCTTGATGTTTGTAGTAGTCCAAACTAGATTTTACCTCCCTATAGTTTCTCGTCGTCTTGATGTTTGTAGTAGTCCAAACTAGATTTTACCTCGTGGTTTCTCGCGTCTCTCATGTTTGTAGTAGTCCCCCCCTAGATTTTACCTCCCTATAGTTTCTCGTCGTCTTGATGTTTGTAGTAGTCCAAACTAGCGTTTACCTCCCTATAGTTTCTCGTGACCTTGATGTTTGTAGTAGTCCAAACTAGATTTTACCTCCCTATAGTTTCTCGTCGTCTTGATGTTTGTAGTAGTCCAAACTAGATTTTACCTCCCTATAGTTTCTCGTCGTCTTGATGTTTGTAGTAGCCCAAACTAGATTTTACCTCCCGGAGTTTCTCGTCGTCTTGATGTTTGTAGTCGCCCAAACTAGATTTTACCTCCCTATAGTTTCTCGTCGTCTTGATGTTTGTAGTAGCCCAAACTAGATTTTACCTCCCTATAGTTTCTCGTCGTCTTGATGTTTGTAGTAGTCCAAACTAGATTTTACCTCCGCGACGGCGATGTTTGTGGATAGTTTTACCTCCCTATAGTTTCTCGTCGTCTTGATGTTTGTAGTAGTCCAAACTAGATTTTACCTCCCTATAGTTTCTCGTCGTTCTACTCCCTCTTCGGGTGTTTGTAGTAGTCCAAACTAGATTTTACCTACCTATAGTTTCTCGTCGTCTTGATGTTTGTAGTAGTCCAAACTAGATTTTACCTCCCTATAGTTTCTCGTCGTCTTGATGTTTGTAGTAGGCCAAACTAGATTTTACCTCCCTATAGTTTCTCGTCGTCTTGATGTTATAGTAGTAGTCCAAACTAGATTTTACCTACCTATAGGGATTCCTCAGTCCATGACATGGATAACAGTCCCAACTAGATTTTACCTCCCTATAGTTTCTCGTCGTCTTGATGTTTGTAGATAGTCCAAACTAGATTTTACCTCCCTATAGTTTCTGGTCGTCTTGATGTTTGTAGTAGAGGAAACTAGATCACCTCCCCGTAGATGCTGTGCACCCAAATAACGAGGCCACTCGCGTCTATCGTCGGACTTTGATGTTTGTAGTAGTCCAAACTAGATTTTACCTCCCTATAGTTTCTCGTCGTCTTGATGTTTGTAGTAGTCCAAACTAGATTTTACCTCCCTATAGTTTCTCGTCGTCTTGATGTTTGTAGTAGTCCAAACTAGATTTTACCTGCCTATAGTTTCTCGTCGTCTTGATGTTTGTAGTAGTCCAAACTAGATTTTACCTCCCTATAGTTTCTCGTTCTTTACTAATTGCTATTTTCAAAAGTCTGCCCAGTTTCTACCCCCCCCCCCCCCCCAAACTCCATCCCGAGTCAGGCCACCGTCTTATCGTAGGTCGGACTAGATTTTACCTCCCTATAGTTTCTCGTCGTCTTGATGTTTGCACGTTAAACTAGTTACCTCATCATCGTCTTAATGTTTGTAGTAGCCCAAACTAGATTTTACCTCCCTATAGTTTCGTCTGTTCGAACATCACTGTATTAGGAAATAAAAGGAAGTTTGAGCATCTACAATCATTAGAACGATCACAAACACCCTGGATATTTTATTCGGTACAACAACACTTATTTAATATGTTATTTAAGTTGTTAAAACTGTTATTAGACGAAACTTCCTAACAGCAGTACCAAACGCGGGACATGTTTATGTTTGATGATTCCTGCAACTAGGACTGATGTGTGTTCTAGAGGGTGTGCGATCGCGGTCCCTCCATAGTTTTCTTCGTTAACTTAAGATGGATGTGAAGTGACAGAAGACGACGGTAGCTGTAATGATTACCCAGATCAGCGTGCTTGAACCTTAATTGGATGTATTACATTTTCAATATTATTGTACAAAACCAAATAATCTGGCATCAGCAAACATAATTAGGTAGCATCAATAACAACAACAACAACAAATAATAATAAAATAATAACAATATGAATGCACAGGCCAGACGACACAAAATTTGTATTCCTAATTTCAGGAATCAAATGTCCATATACATAATACTATAATATATTATTATAAGTACGAAAATAAGTTAAAATGAAAACAAGTTCAGAATATGTTGTTTTTTGGCTGCCCGAATTATCTTCTTTCTTTCTTTTTTTTAGTTTTTGTTAGTACTGAGGTAAACAAATTCCTTTTTGGATTGAATTTAAAATTTACTTATAATATGTGATGTGATATAATGCTGTCCGGTTTTCTTCTTTTATTTTGATATTATTTCAAATTAAATTTGCAAATTCCTCAGCCTTTTTTATCATTATCACAAATACATACACACACGCATACTCCATACGTTTGTTGTATTCTCTTTTGTTTCTTCTGACAATTCAATATAGATAATATAGCTACGTCCTGACGATCGTAGCGATAGTATACATTAGTACTACCTCCAGTGAAACAAAGCAAGCACTCCGTTTGTGTTGAAGTTTGTTAAACAGTTACTGTTCTTATATGGTCCAGTATAGTTTGTAAGTTATGTTTTATTGATTGTGAGGCAGTTTTAAACAGGACGCGATTTCTAAAGGGTATACAGCTTTTCTACGTTTTTGTAATTCAAGGTTAAAGTGTTCAGGTGTTCACTGTGATTGGCGACCTAGATTTTCATGATAACAAACTAATAAATGTCTTCATACTATCTGGCTGGCTGACTGACTGGCTAACTGGCTGGATGGCTGGCTGGCTGACTGACTGGATAACTGGCTGGCTGGCTGGCTGGCTGGCTGACTGACTGGATAACTGGCTGGATGGCTGGTTGGATGCACGGATGCATAGATGGTTGGATGCATGGATGGTGGATGGGTATATATGGATGGATGGATGGCTGGTTGGATGGCTGGGTGGATGGGTATATATGGATGGATGGATGGCTGGTTGGATGGGTGGGTGGATGCACGGATGGTTCGATGCATGGATGGTGGATGGGTATATATGGCTGGATGGATTGCTGGGTGGATGCACGGATGGGTGGATGGGTATATATGGATGGCTGGATGTCTGGTTGGATGGCTGGGTGGAAGGGTGGATGGGTATATATGGATGGATGGATGGATGGATGGCTGGTTGGATGGTTGGGTGAATGCACGGATGGGTGGATGCACGGATGGGTGGATGGGTATATATGGATGGATGGATAACTGGCTGGCTACCTGGTGGCTGGCTAACTGGATAACTGGCTGGATGGCTGGTTGGATGGGTGGATGGGTATATATGGATGGATGGATGGATGGATAACTGACTGTTTGGCTGGCTGGCTGGCTGGCTGGCTGGCTGCCTGAATGGATGGATGGCCGATTGGCTGGCTGACTGGCTGGCTGGCTGGCTGGCTAGCTGGCTGGATGGATGGATGGAAGGATGGATGGACGGCTGACTGGATGGATGGACGGATGTAAGGATGGCTGTATGGATGGATGGATGGATGGTTGGATGGATGGCTGTCTGGATGGATGGATGGATGGTTGGATGGATGGATGTCTGTCTGGATGGATGGCTGGATGGCTGGCTGGATGGATGGATGGATGGATGTCTGGATGGATGGATGGTTGGATGGATGAATGGATGGTTGGCTGTCTGGATGAATGGATGATTGGCTGGCTGGCTGGCTGGATGGATGGATGGATGTCTGGATGGATGGATGGTTGGATGGATGAATGGATGGTTGGCTGTCTGGATGAATGGATGGTTGGATGGATGGATGGATGTCTGGATGGATGGATGGGATGGATGGATGAAAGGAAGGATGAATGGATGGCTGACTGGATGGATGGATGGATGGATGGATGCATGGCTGGAGGGATGGATGGATGGATGGATGCATGGCTGGAGGGATGGATGGATGGATGGCTGTCTGGCTGGCTGGCTGGCTGGCTGGATGGATGGATGGATGTCTGGATGGTTGGATGGATGAATGGATGGTTGGCTGTCAGGATGAATGGATGGTTGGCTGGATGGATGGATGGCTGGATGGATGGATGGATGAATGGATGGTTGGCTGTCTGGATGAATGGATGGTTGTCTGGATGGATGGAAGGATGGCTGTCTGGATGGATGGATGGATGGTTGGATGGATGGCTGTCTGGATGGATGAATGGATGGATGGATGGATGGATGGTTGGATGGATGGATGGATGGATGGATGGATGTCTGGATGGATGCATGGATGGTTGGCTGTCTGGATGGATGGTTGGATGGATGGCTGTCAGGATGGATGGATGGATGTCTGGATGGATGGATGGTTGGATGGATGAATGGATGGTTGGCTGTCTGGATGAATGGATGGTTGGATGGATGGATGGATGTCTGGATGGATGGATAGATGGATGGATGGATGAAAGGAAGGATGAATGGATGGCTGACTGGATGGATGGATGGATGGATGGATGCATGGCTGGAGGGATGGATGGATGGATGGATGCATGGCTGGAGGGATGGATGGATGGATGGCTGTCTGGCTGGCTGGCTGGCTGGCTGGATGGATGGATGGATGGCTGGATGGTTGGATGGATGAATGGATGGTTGGCTGTCAGGATGAATGGATGGTTGGCTGGATGGATGGATGGCTGGATGGATGGATGGATGAATGGATGGTTGGCTGTCTGGATGAATGGATGGTTGTCTGGATGGATGGAAGGATGGCTGTCTGGATGGATGGATGGATGGTTGGATGGATGGCTGTCTGGATGGATGAATGGATGGATGGTTGGATGGATGGATGGATGGATGGCTGTCTGTCTGGCTGTCTGGGTGGATGGCTGGCTGGCTGGATGGATGGATGTCTGGATGGATGGATGGTTGGATGGATGAATGGATGGTTGGCTGGCTGGCTGGCTGGCTGGCTGGATGGATGAATGGATGGTTGGCTGTCTGGATGAATGGATGGTTGGATGGATGGTTGTCTGGATGGATGGATGGATGGATGGAAGGATGGATGGATGGATGGGTGGATGGATGGCTGGATGGATGGATGGATGGATGGTTGGATGGATGGCTGTCTGGATGGATGGATGGATGAATGGATGGATGGTTGGATGGATGGATGGATGGATGGATGGATGTCTGGATGGATGCATGGATGGTTGGCTGTCTGGATGGATGGTTGGATGGATGGCTGTCAGGATGGATGGATAGGTGGATGGATGGATGGATGGATGGATGGACGGATGGATGGATGGATGGTTGGCTGTCTGGATGAATGGATGGTTGGATGGATGGTTGTCTGGATGGATGGATGGATGGATGGAAGGATGGATGGATGGACGGATGGAAGGATGGCTGTCTGGATGGATGGATGGATGGATGGTTGGATGGATGGCTGTCTGGATGGATGGATGGATGAATGGATGGATGGTTGGATGGATGGATGGATGGATGGATGGATGTCTGGATGGATGCATGGATGGTTGGCTGTCTGGATGGATGGTTGGATGGATGGCTGTCAGGATGGATGGATAGGTGGATGGATGGATGGATGGATGGATGGACGGATGGATGGATGCATGGTTGGCTTGCTTGCTGTCTGGATGGATGGTTGGGTGGATGGCTGGCTGGATGGATGGATGGATGGATGGCTATCTGGCTGGATGGATGGCTGACTGACTGGCTGGTTGGCTGGCTGGCTGGCTGGCTGGCTGGCTGTCTGTCTTCTGTCTGGCTATCTGGCTGGATGGATGGATGGAGTATGGATGGTTGGTTGGATGGGTGCCGGGATTGGATGGATGGCCGAATGAACGGATGGATGGATATATATATATTTACGGATTGATACCTTAATGAATATACACATACATATCCTCAAATCATAATCCTCAAAATGCGGAGGTAAAATCACACTTCTGAAAATAAGTTACAGGGGCAGTGTAGTTTGTCCAAACGAGGGGCGCTACATTTCGCACACTCTGTCTGATTTGTGGGAAGTGAGTCCGCATAATAAGATCGTGTCAGACTGGATATATCAGGTTCTTGCATCTACGTGCTGGTCAATGTTCTCAACTTTAGGTCGCACAAAGTATTCGGCGTGGATATGAAACCTGTATAGGTTTATTTTGTGGTAACATTGGTTAAAACATGAATGAC
Source organism: Gigantopelta aegis (assembly GCF_016097555.1). Lineage (NCBI taxonomy): Eukaryota > Metazoa > Mollusca > Gastropoda > Neomphalida > Peltospiridae > Gigantopelta > Gigantopelta aegis. Next base: position 92,403,904 of record NC_054701.1, read on the forward strand.
ATGTGAGTATGTTATTCAATTAAGGTCCACACTGTAATATATTTTTTAATTTACAACATAAATGTAATTTAATTCCCTATAGAATATTGTACACAATAACAACAATTACAAATATCCGCTTGGTGAAATTGGTTGGTTGTCATTTTTCTTGAACATTTTGTGATTTTCATTAAAAACATTAGCGTGGCACAGTTTTTCTAGGCAAGGTCGGGTAATCTGAACTACAAGTATTTGTTTGGTTTTATGATGCTGGTTGGATTTCTGTGTATGATTGCATGTTTACGGATCTGTGTTTACAGATGGTAGAAATGAAGAAAAAGAAATCTGGTTTGCACCGCGTCTCTAATTGCCGACCTTTCTCGTCCTTCTTTTATCTGCCCCTCCCCCATCTCCAACTTCTACCCCCAAGTGTTTGACATCAAACTAGCCGATGATCAATGTGCTCCAGTGGTGTCGTTAAAGAAAACAAACTTTAAACCTTTTAGATCAAGTGTTGCAAAAACGGAGTGTAAGGACCAAAACACACCGGGGCTCTGTCTGGGTCGGGTGAGTATGGTACCAGTCGACAAACTAAACGCACTGAATCAAATAGGAGGGCGCGTCTGTGCGGGCGTGAACTACAGATCTGGTAACAGACGACAAAGAACATGGGCCATAGTTTCACACTGATAGACTGGCAGATGCTTTACGTCAACAACAGGAAACGTATAATACATTAATCAAAATGGAATTCTCTTTATACAACAGGTAAGACCCAGACGTCAAAATACACCACACATGTTGTCTTTGCATATAAAAGAGCCCTTGATGCTAATGGAAAAATGCAACAGATTTCCTCTCAAGAATGACTAAATGTTTGACATCCAATAACCACAAATATACTATAAATGGATTGAAAATGTCCACTAATCCGTACACTCTAAGTTACACTGATTACTAAATTCTGTTACGAGGTAAATATACCAGACGTTGTGTTTGCTACACTCGCCAGACTCAGACCCAGCTTCGACGTTTTGAAACTTAGACGTCAACAATTAAATGTGCTTAGGTGCCGTTAAATAGTTATCTCTCGTTAGTATACGTTCTGGTAGGGCACACTAATATCCACATGTGATTACTGTAGCAAAGGTAAAGTTTGTTTTGTTTAACGACACCACTAGAGCACACTAATTTACTAATCATCGGTTATTGGATGTCAAACATTTGGTAATTCTCACACGCAGTCATCATAGAAAACCTGCTGCAGTTTTCCTCCAGCATCAGAGATCTTTGTTATGTCATTTCCCACATCCAGAACAGCACATACCACGGTCTTTGATATACCACTCGTGGAGCGCAGATTGGAAGAGGAAAACAATCAATGAGAGAATGGGTTCACCGAGGGGATTCGACCCTTTGACCTAAGCACCTAAGGCGAGCGCTCTACCGACTGAGATAGATCCACACTCTTCTACGCCAATTCTGTTTCATGTTATGTAGAATATATCATAATTGTAACCGATTCTGTCAGTGTTGATTTACACCAGATTGTATTGGTTAAAACAAAACAAACACGTTGTGGGGGTTTTCTACATTTGTATATCAACAATATTTCACTACAATAAATATAAAAAAATAAATATTTATTATAACATAAAATAGTTTCATATATTTATATACATCATAAAATAAATATAAATATCATAATGGCTGGTTGCTTTTAAAGTCAGTTTCGTCGCGCTGAAGTGAGAAAGATGATTGCTGTAAATCTACTTTGTAGCTGTATATTGGTTTTATAGCCTGGCTTTCAGGTTGTGTGTGTGTGTGTGTGTGTGTGTGTGTGTGTGTGTGTGTGTGTGTGTGTGAATCTATCACCATTGTGACGTTTAGATAAGGCAATTCCAACCCATGGGACAAAACGTTTTGTGGTTTTTTGTAAGGGCCGCGGTTTTTCAGAATTCTGTTGAATTAGGTATTCCTCAAATTGCCATTTCAAGCTGGATCATTGTATTAAAACTATTTAAACAAATTAATATTTTTTACTTTATATTTATGTTGAAGTTGTTACATTTTTATGTCGTTGCATAATGTTGACTATATTTCCCCGTGTATGATTAAATGAGTTTGTAGGTGAAATGTTTATGAATTGTTGTGTAATAGTGTTGATATAAAGTGCTCATACTGGCAGTAGCTAGTGGGAATTTCCCTATTAGCCCTACGTCGGCTCCAAATGTAACAGATAAAAACCAACCTCCACTGAGAAGATTCGAACCACGGTCTCTCAGTACGAGAGTTCAGCGCTCTACGAACAGGGCTAATAGGGAAATTCCCACTAGCTACTGCCACTTTATATCAACACTACTACAGTAGAATAAACAAACCTTAGCTTACATAATTAATGTTTTGTTACTGTAAGTAAATGGACAAGAAAAAGAATCAATCACCGTTGTAAGGCAACTCCAATCCTTGGGCCAAAATGTTTTGTCAGGGTCTTGGTACACCTCGGCCCTAAAAACAAAATGTGTCTGTCTCTTGGGTTATAATTGCCTTATCTATATCTCACAACGGTAATACATTGTACTAGTATGTTTATATATGTTTGTATAATTGTGTATGTATGTATGTATGTATGTATGTATATCTGTGTGTATATGTGTATATGTGTATTTTGTTTATTAGGTGACAACATTCTGCGATACACGGGCTGTTCCCTTGTATTCGACACGAGTATTCAACCTCTATCCCACAGTTCCGTTAAGAGATGCTAGTGTTCCGTTTATCACAGAGCCCAGCGTGGCGTTTATCACAGGAGCCAGCGTCGGACATATTAACGGTGTCGCTGTCGTCGCAATGGGGATAGAGACGTTGAAGCCGTCGGGCAGGGTGTCGAAGTGGAAGAAGGCGTTGCCCCAGGTGATGGTAGCGAAGACGAGGATTGGCACAGTAACTACGTTCATGACGAAACCGCACGCCACCTACAAACACAAGCGACTAACATAAAGGTTGCAGCGAAAACAGAAGTCCCATTGATACCACAACTTCCAACTCTGACACTGTTAACATAAAGAATGTAATATATTTTTTCTCGCCTTCAAATAAAATACTCGAATTTCATTGGACAAAACCCTAATACCCCGTGTGGGCAGAGTCAAATCTCTTATTGTCAAACGATTTGCCAACCACTCGGAAAATGAAATTGAAGAAAAGCGCGCACGTTTAATACCAAGTTGCACTAAAAAAGCAAACAAATCGGTCGCAAGAACACTTAAAGAATACTTACAAGAAAAGCAACTGGACATTAATTTTGAAACACTTGACGCTGTGCGATTAAATGAAGTGTGATGTAATTTTTACCTGGATCTGAGAACCAAGCACGGTGGATTGTACAAAACATCAACGCTGGAGTCAGTTAGGTATGGTCGTAACCGATATTTGAAGAATCCGCCACATTGCCGCAAAATTGACAATTAAATATCCAGAATTTTGCAATGCAAACCAATCGTTCAAAACCGCCAAATTAAGAGTTCAGAGCAGCCGGCAAAGGCAAGACTGATCACAAACAATCGATTTCTGTTCATGATCGCTAGAAAATATACTCTTCAATGTCTATGAATGTCGATATACCCACTGGACTAGCCAATAAAGTTCAACATGATATCAGAGTATACCTTTTCCGTCGTGGGTTGAAAACATGGAGACAATGACGAAAAACACTGAAGTACGCATAAATCCTTATACAGGCCTACGATATGCGGAGAAAACGAATTCAGAAATTAGCAAACATCACCGTGATGACAAGGAATCGTACCGTGCTTCCATGCCCAAACAGCCGGACTCTCCTCTGTGTACAGTTTAATTTTTTGTCATTTATATTTTAAAGCTTAATCTCAAATGTGATCGTCTTTTGCAATGTCCAAGGGACAGCATCTACGATGATGAAGTATGGTTCGCTAATAAACCAATTGGAAAGAACACACTGGGTAGTTTCATGTCCACTATAAGCAAGCAATGTCGTCTTTCCCAAGTATACACAAATCATTGTCTGCGAGTAACTGGGGCCACCATTCTCAGCAGATCAAATTTCGCTGCAGCACAAATTAAAAGCGTGACTGGTCACAAAGGTACAAGTTCGCTTGTCGCATACCAACGCATATCTGACGAGGAAACATTCAGATGGGACAGGCTATGACGTCTGGTCTGCAGAAAAATCGGCGAAATATTAACGCACTGGCAACACGCTCCTCTAGTAGGCCTGCAACCAAAAACATTGTCGCCAATAACATCACTGCAGTTGACCTCGTTTCGTATCACACCAGGGACCCGCCACAGACAACCGAGTTAAACATTTCGGAAGTTGACCACTTTGATGGTGTAGATATGTACATGTTATTCTCCGACTTCACTACCAATGCGCAATCGTACAGCTTGACATGCCAGCAATCGTCTATTTTTCAAAACTGTTCTATTCAAAATGTTAACATAATTTATAAAAAAAAATGATCACTCCCTTTCAGAGCAAATCTATTTATAGGAAAATGATCAGCTGATTTCGACTTCCACTACATTGTGACATCGTTGGTGTTATTTATTGCAATTTGTTTACTACATTCAGTTTTGAGAATTTGTTATTGTTTCAATTAATATCTGTTTCAGACAATGAGGCATTGAAGACATTTGAAGTTTATAACTGGGGTTTTTTCTGACGAACTATATTTTCTAATTGTGACTGCCGTCGTTTCCCTGTAGTCATGTTTTCATTATATAACTGATGGTTACTAGTTCAATTCGTTGTAGAGGCATCACGGGGGGTTTATGGATTATTATACCCTCTGTATGCTCTTGTATCCAGAGCCTTCGGCCTTCGTCTCGGAATACAAGAACATACAGAGGGTATAACAATCCATAAACCCCTCCTGATACTTCTACAACTTATAATGCACATTGATGATATCACGGCCCACGCCTGGCATTATATTAGGTTAAAGAAATTTCTTGTTGAGGGTGAGGGAACAATGACCAAAAATATAACACTATAAATGGATTAAAAGTTTTCATTAATCCGTATCTTTTAAGTTACATAGATTAGCAAACACAATTACGAGCTAAGTGGCACAGATGATGGCAAGTTACAAAGAAAAGTCATATGAATGAGCTAAGTGGCACAGATGATGGCAAGTTACAAAGTAAAGTCATATGAATGAGTTAAGTGGCACAGATGATGGCAAGCTACAAAACAAAGTCATATGAATGAGCTAAGTGGCACAGATGATGGCAAGTTACAAAACAAAGTCATATGAATGAGTTAAGTGGCACAGATGATGGCAAGTTACAAAACAAAGTCATATGAATGAGTTAAGTGGCACAGATGATGGCAAGTTACAAAGTAAAGTCATATGAATGAGTTAAGTGGCAAAGATGATGGCAAGTTACAAAACAAAGTCATATGAATGAGTTAAGTGGCACAGATGATGGCAAGTTACAAAACAAAGTCATATGAATGAGTTAAGGGACATTCCTGAGTGTGCTGCAAGTTTTAAGATGTTATCGACTAACAGAGACTTTTTAACGATTGTAATTACATATTAAATACGTTTTTCTGCGTAAAATATTAGTGGCTGTATATTAAACGTGTTTCTGATCGTTGTAATATTTGTACTAGGTTAAATTTCATTTTATTTCCTTAAAATATTATTTTTTCGTACGTACGAAATTATTTGAAGACAAAATCCATTTTGGGCTTCTTACAAATATTAAGACGACCAGAAGCACATTGAATATACAGATATTAACATTGTAAACAAGAAAATATATTTAATATGTAAGTTTAATCGTAGAAATATTTTATTAGTCGGAAACATCTTACAATGCAGTAAACTGAGGAATGTCCCTTTAATGAATGCCTAACGACACCCCAGCACAAACAAATGTCTGTCAAAGAAAGGTACGTATATGAATGGGATTAATTCAAAAATCAAACTTATATAATTATGTAAACAAAAATAATAAAAATAAAAATACTATACAATACGAATACAATAACGTGAATGATCTGTTTTAAACATTAACACCTATGTGGAGATTACAGCATTAAGCAGTATCTGGATCTGCACGTCTCATAGTCTACACCCAGGTCTGCTGGACATGCGTTCACTGTATGTAATAATTATAAACAAGAATAGACACGGTATGGAGGGGATGTAGTACCATAGCAAATACACAATGTTCAATTGTCGTCAAACTGGAAGAGTTCATCTAAGGGAAATAACCTTTCATGACAACATCATTTTCATCAACAACATCTTTAGTATCATTTTATCACTTACCATATCTATAACTCGAACTTGTCCATAGGAAAACACTATTGCGTTCGGTGGCGTTGCTACTGGCAACATGAAAGCGAACGACGTGGTCAGTGCTGCCGGAAACATGAAGAATAATGGGTTCACATTCAGCGACAATGCCTAAAAGAAGAAAACAGAAACACAAAGGTCACGGTCATTTTTGTTGGAATGCGAATCGTCAAAGAGTGTTATACGGTTCTGTGGAATTCTAAGTGACTGAACCAAAAGGCACATACATGTACTAGTATACTCGTTTTGGCCAAGGTTAAGGAAACTTTACTTCAAATGGAACATAGAAAATTTAAGGTTACACCTGTTAATCTATGCACTATGTTTTTTAAAGTTTCATTTAAATCTTCAATTTCATAAATCCGTGGCGACGTATCTGCTTTGAAAATCTTGATAGTTGATGAAGATATTGAATTTCGAATGTTGTAGTCAAATCATGCAAATTATGTGTAAACTGACTCAGATACTTAAGTAGCATTGCACAACAGTCTAACATACTTACAAGTATATGTTTGAGTGTAGAGAAATTATTCTCATTGGCGGATTCGGGTTCTACCGTTCTATGACCCCTGGCAGTGTATGTGTGTGTGTGTGTGTGTGTGTGTGTGTGTGTGTGTGTGTGTGTTTTAATGACTTTAAAACAACGACACCCCAGCATCAGCCATTAGGTGTCAAACAAAGGTAAGTATATCATATGATTATAAAGAAGACACTGACCAGCTGGGTGAGGATGGACATCATGAGGGTGACGATATGTGGCGTGATTGTGGGTGTATAAAGAAGACACTGACCAGCTGTGCGAGGATGGACATCATGAGGGTGGCGATGATATAGTGTGTGATTGTGTGGGTATATAAAGAAGACGCTGACCAGCTGGGCGAGGATGGGCATCGTGAGGGTGGCGATGATATAGTGTGTGATTGTGTGGGTGTATAAAGAAGACGCTGACCAGCTGGGCGAGGATGGGCATCGTGAGGGTGGCGATGATATGGTGTGTGATTGTGTAGGTGTATAAAGATTACGCTGACCAGCTGGGCGAGGATGGGCATTATGAGGGTGACGATGATATAGTGTGTGATTGTGTGGGTGTATAAAGAAGACGCTGACCAGCTGAGTGAGGATGGACATCATGAGGGTGGCGATATAGTGTGTGATTGTGTGGGTGTATAAAGAAGACGCTGACCAGCTGGGCGAGGATGGACATCATGAGGGTGGCGATATAGTGTGTGATTGTGTGGGTGTATAAAGAAGACGCTGACCAGCTGGGCGAGGATGGACATCATGAGGGTGGCGATATAGTGTGTGATTGTGTAGGTGTATAAAGAAGACGCTGACCAGCTGAGTGAGGATGGACATCATGATTGTGGCGATCATATGGTGTGTAATTGTGTGGGTGTATAAAGAAGACACTGACCAGCTGTGCGAGGATGGACATCATGAGGGTGGCGATATAGTGTGTGATTGTGTGGGTGTATAAAGAAGACACTGACCATCTGTGCGAGGATGGACATCATGAGGGTGGCGATGATATAGTGTGTGATTGTGTGGGTGTATAAAGAAGACGCTGACCAGCTGGGCGAGGATGGGCATCGTGAGGGTGGCGATGATATAGTGTGTGATTGTGTGGGTGTATAAAGAAGACACTGACCATCTGTGCGAGGATGGACATCGTGAGGGTGGCGATGATATAGTGTGTGATTGTGTGGGTGTATAAAGAAGACACTGACCAGCTGGGCGAGGATGGACATCATGAGCGTGGCGATATAGTGTGTAATTGTGTGGGTGTATAAAGAAGACACTGACCATCTGTGCGAGGATGGATATCATGAGGGTGGCGATGATATAGTGTGTGATTGTGTGGGTATATAAAGAAGACGCTGACCAGCTGGGCGAGGATGGGCATCGTGAGGGTGGCGATGATATAGTGTGTGATTGTGTGGGTGTATAAAGAAGACGCTGACCAGCTGGGCGAGGATGGGCATCGTGAGGGTGGCGATGATATGGTGTGTGATTGTGTAGGTGTATAAAGATGACGCTGACCAGCTGGGCGAGGATGGGCATTATGAGGGTTACGATGATATAGTGTGTGATTGTGTGGGTGTATAAAGAAGACGCTGACCAGCTGTGCGAGGATGGACATCATGATTGTGGCGATCATATGGTGTGTAATTGTGTGGGTGTATAAAGAAGACACTGACCAGCTGTGCGAGGATGGACATCATGAGGGTGGCGATATAGTGTGTGATTGTGTGGGTGTATAAAGAAGACACTGACCATCTGTGCGAGGATGGACATCATGAGGGTGGCGATGATATAGTGTGTGATTGTGTGGGTGTATAAAGAAGACACTGACCAGCTGTGCGAGGATGGATATCATGAGGGTGGCGATATAGTGTGTGATTGTGTGGGTGTATAAAGAAGACACTGACCATCTGTTCGAGGATGGACATCGTGAGGGTGGCGATGATATAGTGTGTGATTGTGTGGGTGTATAAAGAAGACACTGACCAGCTGGGCGAGGATGGACATCATGAGCGTGGCGATATAGTGTGTAATTGTGTGGGTGTATAAAGAAGACACTGACCATCTGTGCGAGGATGGACATCATGAGGGTGGCGATGATATAGTGTGTGATTGTGTGGGTATATAAAGAAGACGCTGACCAGCTGGGCGAGGATGGGCATCGTGAGGGTGGCGATGATATAGTGTGTGATTGTGTGGGTGTATAAAGAAGACGCTGACCAGCTGGGCGAGGATGGGCATCGTGAGGGTGGCGATGATATGGTGTGTGATTGTGTGGGTGTATAAAGATGACGCTGACCAGCTGGGCGAGGATGGGCATTATGAGGGTGACGATGATATAGTGTGTGATTGTGTGGGTGTATAAAGAAGACGCTGACCAGCTGGGCGAGGATGGGCATCATGAGGGTGGCGATGATATAGTGTGTGATTGTGTGGGTGTATAAAGAAGACGCTGACCAGCTGGGCGAGGATGGGCATCATGAGGGTGGCGATGATATAGTGTGTGATTGTGTGGGTGTATAAAGAAGACACTGATCATCTGTGCGAGGATGGACATCATGAGGGTGGCGATGATATAGTGTGTGATTGTGTGGGTGTATAAAGAAGACACTGACCAGCTGTGCGAGGATGGACATCATGAGGGTGGCGATATAGTGTGTGATTGTGTGGGGGTATAAAGAAGACGCTGACCAGCTGAGTGAGGATGGACATCATGAGGGTGGCGATATAGTGTGTGATTGTGTGGGTGTATAAAGAAGACACTGACCAGCTGTGCGAGGATGGACATCATGAGCGTGGCGATATAGTGTGTGATTGTGTGGGTGTATAAAGAAGACACTGACCAGCTGTGCGAGGATGGACATCATGAGGGTGGCGATGATATAGTGTGTGATTGTGTGGGTGTATAAAGAAGACACTGACCATCTGTGTGAGGATGGGCATCATGAGGGTGACGATATGTGGCGTGATTGTGTGGGTGTATAAAGAAGACACTGACCAGCTGTGCGAGGATGGACATCATGAGCGTGGCGATATAGTGTGTAATTGTGTGGGTGTATAAAGAAGACACTGACCATCTGTGCGAGGATGGACATCATGAGGGTGGCGATGATATAGTGTGTGATTGTGTGGGTGTATAAAGAAGACACTGACCATCTGTGTGAGGATGGGCATCATGAGGGTGACGATATGTGGCGTGATTGTGTGGGTGTATAAAGAAGACACTGACCAGCTGTGCGAGGATGGACATCATGAGCGTGGCGATATAGTGTGTAATTGTGTGGGTGTATAAAGAAGACACTGACCATCTGTGCGAGGATGGGCATCATGAGGGTGACGATATGTGGCGTGATTGTGTGGGTGTATAAAGAAGACACTGACCAGCTGTGCGAGGATGGACATCATGAGGGTAGCGATGATATAGTGTGTGATTGTGTGAGTGTATAAAGAAGATACTGACCAGCTGTGCGGGGATGGGCATCATGATGGTGGCGATGATATGGTGTGTGATTGTGTGTGTGTGTGTATACTATAAAGAAGACACTGAACAGCTGGGTGAGGATGGCATTATGAGGGTGGCGATGATATAGTGTGTGATTGTATGGGTATATAAAAGAAGGCACTAACCAGCTGGGCGAGGATTGGCATCATGAGAGTGGCGATAGCGGTGTTGCTGGTGACCTCGGTGGCGAATGTCAGGATGTAGCACAGGATGAGCAGCATGAGCCAGGGGTTGAGACTACTAAAAACTGTCAGCCGCTCACCAACCCATCGCGACAGGCCCGACTCCTGAAACATGATTACTTCCATTTAAACTATTGAAAACCGCCAGTCGTTCCTCAACCCATAGCGACTTTTATAACATAATTACATGCATGTAACCTATTAAAACTGACGGTCGTTCTTCAACCCATAGCGACTTTTATAACATAATTACATACATGTAACCTATTAAAACTGACGGTCGTTCTTCAACCCATAGCGACTTTTATAACATAATTACATGCATGTAACCTATTAAAACTGACGGTCGTTCTTCAACCCATAGCGACGTTTATAACATAATTACATACATGTAACCTATTAAAACTGACGGTCGTTCTTCAACCCATAGCGACTTTTTTAACATAATTACATACATGTAACCTATTAAAACTGACGGTCGTTCTTCAATCCATAGCGACTTTTATAACATAAATACATACATGTAACCTATTAAAACTGACGGTCGTTCTTCAATCCATAGCGACTTTTATAACATAATTACATACATGTAACCTATTAAAACTGACGGTCGTTCTTCAATCCATAGCGACTTTTATAACATAAATACATACATGTAACCTATTAAAACTGACGGTCGTTCTTCAATCCATAGCGACTTTTATAACATAATTACATACATGTAACCTATTAAAACTGACGGTCGTTCTTCAACCCATAGCGACTTTTATAACATAATTATATGTATGTATCACCGGTTCGTACAGGGCAGAACCTGACTTAGGATTAAATCAACTAGAGTTGAGGGGGGTGAGGGCAGAAAAACCAATACAGGATCTCCAGCTAGAAAACAAAATGCACTTACGAACTAAAAGAGCGCTTTTTCATTATGCCTCGCACCCAACTCAACCCTCCCAGTAAGAACCATGGATGGGGAACAACCTGTCGCAGAGGGTTTGCTATTGTATAAGAATTAGCTTGGGTACGATTTGATCAAAACATATTTACTTTAATATGTTTCTAATATAACATTCACTCATTTGTGTATTTTTAATTTCTTTCCTTGTGTGAGAGATAAGATGTGGTTAAGATATTTTAATTAATTTGCTATAATCATATATTCATATACTAAGACGCACACTCAAACACATCGTTTGGTAATGAATACACGCTTACCGTTGATGCCTTAGCCAATGCGTAACCTCCTCCCAAAAGAAGGTACAGAGACCACGGCATCTTCTCGTGTATATTCCTCCAGTTCAAGATAGGCACCAGCTGGCTCTTGCTTTCATCTGTTACATAAACAATATGTTGTTACCAATCTAAAACACTTTTATAACATGTAGTATAATTGTCTGTTATTATTACAATTACTGTTTGTCGTCATTTCAACCTGTAGTCGCATCATAGTCTATAAAGGCCTGCAGCTACTACTTCTACTATTGCTATTATTACTACTTCTGCTGCTGTTGCTGATGCTACTATTACTACTGATACCACTAGTTGTACCACTACTGCTACTGCCACTTGTACCGCTACCACTACCGCTACTGCTGCTACTACTACTGTTGCTGCTTCTGCTTCTACTACTACCGCTACTACTACTACTACTACTACTATTATTGCTGTTACTACTACTGCTGCTGCTGCTGTTACTACTACTACTACTACTAGTACTATTATTACCACTACTACTGCTGCTCCTGCTCCTGCTACTGCTACTACTGCTACCACTACTACTACTATTACTACTACTGTTACTACTACTACTTCTACTGCTACTACTGCTGCTGCTGCTATTACTACTACTACTACTACTACTACTACTACTGCTACTATTACTACTACTACTACTACTACTGCTACTGCTGCTGCTACTACTACTGCTACTACTACTACTGCTGCTGCTACTACTACTACTACTGCTGCTACTACTACTACTACTATTGCTGCTACCACTACTGCTGCTGCTGTTACTACTACTACTACTAGTACTATTATTACCACTACTACTGCTCCTGCTCCTGCCACTGCTACTACTGCTACTGCTACTACTACTACTACTACTACTACTATTACTACTACTACTACTGCTACTGCTGCTGCTGCTACCACTACTACTACTACTACTACTGCTACCACTACGCTGTACTACTGTGACGACGACGACGACGACATCAGCGGCTAGTCTTACCGTCAGGTTTGCGGAAGCTACAGGGATGACTACTAAACAGGAGGACACTATGAAAAGAGCGGGAGTCGACTACTACAAACCTGCTTCGAAAGTGCTATACCTTACTACTGCGACTGTTGATACTGTTACACTGATAATGAGAGAAGAATCACAGACTATGCAATAATAATAAGCATGTCAATACTACTACTACCATGCTACTGCTAGAATAATCCTGCTGATGATAAACACTACTAATGTCACTACTCTTGACGACGACGACGATACGATAAACAGCGACTAGTCTTACCGTCCAGGTTTGCGGAAGCAGAAGACATTAGGCACGGATGACGGTAACAGGGAATAAGACATATGAGGACACTGATGAAAAGCTATCGGGAGTCGAAAGAGAGACAAACCTGGGGAAAATTGAAATCTGAGGCAATACCTTATGATGCGATATGGTAAACACGTGATAATTGTTCACTATCTGGGGAATGAGAGAAGAATGACAGACGTGATAATTGATCATCCAGGGAGTAGAAAGAATCGATATGATAAACACGTGATAATTGATCATCTATCCAGGGAATGAGAGAAGAATGATGCGATATGATAAACACGTGATAATTGATCATCTATCCAGGGAATGAGAGAAGAATGATGCGATATGATAAACACGTGATAATTGATCATCTATCCAGGGAATGAGAGAAGTGATATGATAAACACGTGATAATTGATCATCTATCCAGGGAATGAGAGATTAAGACTGATAGATAATGGTAATCGATCATCTATCCAGGGAATGAGATAACAATGATGCGATATGATAAACACGCGATAATTGATCATCTATCCGTTATCCTAGACAGACAGCCCAGACACCTGAGGTGTGTCCAGGAAAATGTGCTTAAATTCCAACAGGACATAAACAGTAGTGTGGCATCATGAATATAAACGAAAATGATTGACAGAGAGGAATATAAAGGAATACACAATGTAGTTGTTTAATTTATTAATCAGCGATTACTCTTTGGCTAAAGGGGCGTTATCACTATGAAATTTGTCGAAACGACTTAGGCCTAAACACCTCGAATCTGGGTCTGAATCTGGGTCTGAAGAGTGTGGCAAAGACACCATATCTGGTATACGTTGACGTCTGCGTTTGTATCTGTTATATGTTATCAATATTTCAATTATAATTGACTGCGTCCATAAATATCTATAAACATAAACAATAATTATAATAATCCCACATTGTTTAATATATATCTTTCCTGTTGTTTAGTAAGAAAAATTAAAAAATAAGGCTCCAACATTGCGCAACTGCCAGTCTGGTTCAGTGAAAATATAGTTCATGTTCTATGTCATCTATTGCCACTCCAGTGCACTCCAGCACAGACACGGTGTGTGTTGTTATATTCGATTTAATGCGTTTCATTTTCGACTGGTACCATACACGCCAGACCCAGACCCAGACCCAGGTCCAGTGTGTTTGGGACATTACAACATGTGATCGACTGGTACTGGGCGCCAAATCAAAGGTAGTTTACTCGCACGAATTATACAGCAAAGGCAATATGACACAAGTGAGTACTGCCTATCATGCTACAAGTTGTTATTGCAAGTAGCACAGTGATAACGCCCCATTTGGTAGTCGCGATACTTAACCTAGGACCAGGGAGTAATAAACTAACAAAACGTCCACATATGTTGACGGGAATACAGGTTGCAGTGAACTCTAAATACAAGTAGGGCACACAAAAACTCTTCTATTCATGGCCAACATATCTATAGGATATTAAACAAGCTTTTGTTTAGTATCATGTTTATGTCCCGAGCAAAATAATGTTCAGCTGTTATAAGGTTTAGCGAATGACAATGGAAATTATTTCACGTGGAACATAAACTTGATACGAAAGGGAAGCGAGCTAAATATCCTGTTTATTACCCATTATCTATCTATATATATATATATATATATAGAAATATAAGGAAAAAAGTTATTTTTTTGAAACAAACTATCCGAAATAATGCACGAGAATTGGTGCTTGTGTGTATTATATACTTTACGTCTAGGCTATAATACTATTACCCATTGTCGTTTATATCTTTGGGGGTAGAAAAAGACTATCCAATAATGCACGAGAATTAGTGCTTATGTGTATTACACCTGATTCGTCCACTTTACGTCTAGGCCAGTAATATTTCTTGTTTATTACCCATTGTCGTTTATATCTTTCAGGGGGTAGGGGTTTTAGAAACACACTATCCGACATAATGCACGAGAATTAGTGTTTAAGCGTATTACACCTGATTCGTCCACTTTACGTCAAGGTCAGTAAAATAACATTATAAAACAATCTTGACGCTGTATGAGTACTTTGCCTTTTTCTTTTAAAAAATATGGTACGTGTTAACACATATATAACTATTTAGCATTGTAAACAAATGACCGGTTTTGACGATGCCAATATCAGTTAGGCCAATTTAGCCTTGGCCAGTCGTAGTTGGATGGTGTGTTATCTCCCACTTTACGTTCAAGTGTGTCTAAACACGTGGAGCCAAGATATTGTGAACCATGTGGGTACAACTACACACTAACAGCGTTATAAAACATAAGTCCCTGCATTAAAAGTAGATTTGAATGGTAAGCACTGATATAGTATAATATTTAATATTTTAGAAGCAAGGGAGAATGAAAAGAAAGAAATGCTTGTTTAATAAAACCTCACTACATAGTTTAATCAGGGCTCTTAGGCAGGCAGGCAGGCAGGCAGGCAGACAGACAGACAGGTAGGTAGGCAGGCAGGAAGGCAGGCAGGCAGGCAGGCAGGCAGGCAGGCAGGCAGGCAGGCAGGCAGGCAGGCAGACAGACAGACAGACAGACAGACAGACAGACAGACAGGCAGGCAGGCAGGCAGACAGACAGACAGGCAGGCAAGCAGCTAGACAGACAGACAGGGGGTCTACAGGAGGGGGGGGGCGGGCAGGCGGGGACACGAATGGAAAATATTGCAGTATCCAACCTACCCTGGTGGGAAGATGGAGCCCACCCTCCAGTTCCGCCGAGATCTCTGGTGATCCACAGAATGACCAGCATGATAAACAGAATGATGATGACTTTCTGAGCGAACCTAACAGCAAACAAGAACACAATTCATTTAGGCAAACATATATGCAAAGAAATAAATATGTCATATTTAAACATCTTTGTTGCCAAATTCTGGCAAATAGTCAATTGTTTTATGTTTTATAAAATATTAACTCTGTTATTTGAGATGGGACTACATGTTTATGTTTGAAAAAACAAAAAAAAAAAACAACAACAACAAAAAAATCTTTAAAGCCAAAATGTTGAATTAGAGCAAAAAACTAATAAAGATTCATGAACTATCTTAACTCCGTTTTTATTATAATGATTAAGATAATAAAATATTAAACAAAGATTACTGGGGTGGGTAGGTAGTGGTAGATGAGTCCTTTAACATAGATGAAAGTTGTTTTGTTCAACGACACCACTAGAGCCATTGGTTTATTAATCATCGGCTATTGGATGTCAAACATATGGTCATTTTGACACAGCTATAAAGGATTTTTTTCCATTAGTAGCAAGTGATCTTTTATATCCCACAGACAGGATAACACATACCACGGCATTTGGTATATCAGTAGTGGTGCACTGGCTGGGACGAGAAATAACCCAATGGGCCCACCGACAGGGATCGATCCCACACTGACCGCGCACCAAGTGAACGCTTTACCACTGGGCTATGTCCCTCCCCCTTTAAGAGAGATATTTTAAGAACCTTTTGTATATTGTTCTTCATCCGTCACTGATATTTAAGTCCCTCGCTTTCCAGCTTGAAATACGTTGGTATGTCATAACGACACGAGATGTGGTGTGTATCCAAATAATGGGGTATTCAAAGGCGGGTCAAGTATTTGTGAAGGAACAATTGTGCTCGTCAGGCTATTGAGAATTTCCATCTGATACGTATTCACGAATAACTCAGTGCATTTTTATACAACAGTATACAGTTTGATAAACAACTCAATCCTGTCACATAACGCACGAACAATTGATAAACAAGTCAGTCCCGTCACATAATCCACGTCCACATACCAGCAAGCTTTCAAAACATTTAAAGAGACTGTCCCGTGCTCGAGCTATTGTAACACTTTCCTGATCGACAGAGTATTTTTAATGTCTAACATTACACAATGCTGTGTGCATTTTCTTGTTTCGAACCGGCTTCGGTGGCGTCGTGGTTAGGTCATCGGTCTACAGGCTGGTAGGTACTGGGTTCGGATCCCAATCGAGGCATGCGATTTTTAATCCAGATACCGACTCCAAACCATGAGTGAGTGCTCCGCAAGGCTTAATGGGTAGGTGTAAACCACTTGCACCGACCAGTGATCCATAACTGGTTCAACAAAGGCCATGGTTTGTGCTATCCTGCATGTGGGAAGCGCAAATAAAAGATCCCTTGCTGCTTGTCGTAAAAGAGTAGCCTATGTGGCGACAGTGGGTTTCCTCTAAAAACAGTGTCAGAATGGCCATATATTTGACGTCCAGTAGCCGATGATAAGATAAAAAACCAATGTGCTCTAGTGGCGTCGTTAAATAAAACAAACTTTATTTATCTTGTTTCGAATGTCATTGTTTGTATATATATATATATACAAGGCGTTACAGCTCGTCTTAATCCTTTCACAAGCTTACTAGATATCACTTCTTGATAATGGCGTACGTACGAAAACTAAATTCAATATATTATTAGGAAATAAAATGAACATTTACAAACACTACGATGACCAGAAAGACAATGAACATACAGACACTGGTATTGTAAACAAGAACATGTATTGAACGTGTCATTGTTTTAAACATATTTATTACCAAATTATAATGGTCATGGATCGGTCAACAGGCCATGCATATATTAAGACCTCTCCATTACATCATAAAGAATATATAGATGCAACAATCAAGTGATATGATAAAATTAAAGCACCTTGTTATTTAATAACGTGTCATTGTAGTTGTTAAAACGGTCGTGTTAGTCAGAAACAGTTTACAGTGGCAGTGAACTCAGAACAGAGCGTTTAATGGATGGCATTAACACTTCATCCTTAGACTAATATATCATTAGCAGTTGTGTTACGTTAAGATTTATCAAACAACACTCAGACACATTACAGTGTGTAAGAAGAGGACAATTCAAATACATAATTAGCATGGCAAGATGAGAATGAACCAGTAAATATACCGAGGTGTGATGGCTTGCGTGTAGACTCTTCTTTAAACAGCTAAAGAAGAAATTAGTGTTTCACATATTTATTCTTATACTTTGACCCTTGAACAATTCGTTACGACTATGGGAATTCTTATTCTTCCTGTTTTGCAGTATCAAATACTGGTTTAAATCGCTTCTACCAACAGGTGTATCCTTGTATATACTCGGTTATAAATTCCAGTCGGGTATTTTTATAAAGAATAAAAATATGTCAACCACATAAACGGTCATCCATAAAACCAGAGGGTTTTTTTTATCAGGTAAGACTAAAGAAGAAATTAGTGTTACTTCAAGATTTATCATACAACACATCAGACACATTACAGTGTGTAAGAAGAGGACAATTCAAATACATAATATAGAGCATGGCAAGATGAGAATGAACCAGTAAATATACCGAGGTGTGATGGCTTGCGTGTAAGACTCTTCTTTTTAAACAGCTAAAGAAGAAATTAGTGTTTGACACGAATGTATTATTCTTTTACTTCATCACCCTTGAACAAATTCGTTACGACTAAGGGAATTCTTAACCTTTGCCTGTGTTTGCACGTATCAAACACATGATTTAAATCGCTTCTACGAACACTGGTAATATTTCTTGTATATACTCGGTTATAAATTCCAGTCGGGTAATTTTATAAAGAATATAAATATGTCAGCCATATAAACGGTCATCCATAAAACCAAGGGTTTTTATCAGGTAAGACTAAATATAGACTGTTTGTGTTTAAAGGGAACCGATGAATTGGCATATACTATATACTAAACAAAAATCTAAAACTTATATTTTGACGTTTTAAACTTATACCAACTATAATAAACATTTTTACCAACAATTTGTATGTAAATAAACAAAATAAAAATCATTTTAATAAACTACTATCCAAATGTATAGATTAAAGCTCGTTTTAATATAGGGGTCAAGACAAAATACTGGATGAGCCAAGGAATGCTGTTTCACCGGCATGATCAGTGTATATACTAGTAATCGATAATGCTGTTTCACCGGCATGATCAGTTAAAGTATACTAGTAATCGATAATGCTGTTTCACCGGCATGATCAGTTGTATACTAGTAATCGATAATGCTGTTTCACCGGCATGATCAGTTGTATACTAGTAATCGATAATGCAACGGCAGAATTGCGGGTTACCTTGTCTGTTCCATTAGTCCCTTCCAAAAAGGAAATTTAACCTATGCAACGACGTTTTTGTTTTTTACTTTATATATGCGAGTTTGCATATATACTCTTCAAAAAAAGTAGGGGAACTCTAATAAGAATTTACAATTGCCAAAATTGTAAGGTATATTAGATGTGGCTTTAAAATTTATATGATAATAGTGAATTAATTGTGCAAACATTACAACCGGTAGTTCAGTATTACAGTAGATTTTATGACCACCAAAGATACTGAAGGACGATTGAGGTCAGAAATGAAATTCGAAAGTTGACGGTTTTTATATCAGTAAATCGCAAATTCAAACAATAAAAATGACTAAAAACAAAACAATAACAACTGTATGATCAACAGAATGAAAAAGATTGACAGTAATAATGTTCCACAGTGATTAATCGACCTTCCTGGAAATTGTCAAAAATTTAATAACACCCCACGCACGTGCACGGGGAAACTGCGTGATGCACGTGAAAACTATGGAATGTGTTTCGGTGTGTTGATAAACAGACCTGAACGTTCTTTACTAGGATGTATGTGGTCAAAATGTATGTTCGGTCTAATAGTTGATATTAACATTAATATTTCAGGTTCCCCTACGTTTTTTTGAAGAGTATATAAGGCTGCATTGCAATTCATCGGTTCCCTTTTGACGCAAACGGACTACAATTCAACTTTATGCATTTGACTAAAAACAGGCTTATATGGTGTAGTGGTTAAGCTTTCAGTGCTGCATGCCGGTACCGAGTTAACAAGGAGGTGTCAGGACACTATGACGACGTCTCACTATACACTGGCAACTAACGATTAACACAGTGTCCTAGACACACAGTCCAAGCAGGTAGCTGGTGTGTGTGCCAAGACAGCGTGCTTGAACCATAAATGAATATAAGCATCAAAATAAGTATAAACAAAATGAAATAAAATTTATTTAAACATTTTGCAGATAATATAAGTGTTAAGAACTGTGACATACATACATCATCAGAGATAAACTATTTCTGTAAGGTTGGAATTAGTTATTTCAGTTACTACTTCACTTACGAAATTGGTCCCAGATCTGTATATGCCTTTCGTATGACGATTTTAACTTCTCTGTAGTCCGCCCCCCCCCCCCCCTGTCTTTCTCCGGAAACAGCTACAGAAGCCTCTGAAGGTGGAAAACTAACTGTAATTATCTGCAGACACACACGACAATACAGAACTAATTATATAAGAAACGGGTTAATTTCTCTCTCTCTCTCTCTCTCTCTCTCTCTCTCTCTCTCTCTCTCTCTCTCTCTCTCTCTCTCTCTCTCTCTCTCTCACACACACACACACACACACACACACACACAGAGAGAGAGAGAGAGAGAGAGAGAGAGAGAGAGAGAGAGAGAGAGAGAGAGAGAAAGAAACATTCACATACATACAAAATGTTATTTTATTATCATTTTTTGTTCACGATGTTCTTTACAATTTCAGTTGAATCGTCAGAACACACGTAGGGAGTCAGACCGAATCAGACCACAGAGAACACACCTGCAGGGAGTCAGACCAAGTCAGACCACAGAGGACACACCTGCAGGGAGCAGTATCAAATACTGGTTTAAATCGCTTCTACCAACAGGTGTATCCTTGTATATACTCGGTTATAAATTCCAGTCGGGTATTTTTATAAAGAATAAAAATATGTCAACCACATAAACGGTCATCCATAAAACCAGAGGGTTTTTTTTATCAGGTAAGACTAAATATAGTCTGTTTGTGTTTAAAGGGAACCGATGAATTGGCATATATTACATGTATATACTAAATGATTCTAAAACTCATATTATGACCCATCGAAACTATAATATAGAGAATAATACATGAGTGACCGTTAGATACCATTTACCTCACAACCAGTTGTTTTAAAATGTATCTAACGAGCGAAAGCGAGTTTGATAGGTTTTTAAACAACGATTTGTGAGATAAACGGTATCTAACGGACACGAATGTATTATTCTATTTCTTACATATCATCAAACACCAGGTTTAAGCAAATTTTAACATATGTTTCGACTAAAAGATATTTACAACCCTTTGCACGTGTAACTGGCTTACGCGTCACAGACACATGATTGTCAGGTTAACTATACGTCACACTGTAATCGATTTCGCTCGTGTGTGTTTTTTTATTGGATATACGGCATTGGTGACCTGGTCATCACCTAGGAGCAGGCAGTTGTAAGTCTTGAAATTGTTAACACACGTATATGTGTTAAGTATGTGTTATCATAAATAACGAATTAGGTTCTCACTACCTAGGAGCAGGCAGTTGTAAGTCTTGAAATTGTTAACACACGTATATGTGTTAAGTATGTGTTATCATAAATAACGAATGAGGTTCTCACCACCTAGGAGCAGGCAGTTGTAAGTCTTGAAATTGTTAACACACGTATATGTGTTACGTATGTGTTATCATAAATAACGAATGAGGTTCTCACCAAGGGGTGTGTAAGAAACATGTTTACCAATAATTTGTATGTAAATAAACCAAATACAAAATAGTTTAATAAATTACTATCCAAATGTAAAGATTAAAGCTCATTTTAATATAGGGGTGAATAAATACAAAATACTGGATCAGCTAAGGTATGCTGTTTCACTGGCATGATCAAGTGTATACTAAAGTAATGTCGGAAATAGAATAAAACTGATTTTCATCGATTATGTCTTTCATATTAAAGTGACAAGTAAATATTTTGTAAATATCTATTTAATGATACTCTACCTAATTTAGCATTTACTTGTTTGGGTTCTCACTGATATACAAGGTGGTGTTTACTCTTGAAATTAAAAGAAAGATGTCAGTAAACAGGTGAGTTGTGCTCTTTATTGGAACAGGTTATAAAACAATTGATCGACATGTGTTAATTTCATTGCTGTTGCAATATGTGAAGGACTGTCTCTGATGACGGTTTACCCCTATCCTTCTCCAAAACAAAATATTTATAGACATTTGTAAGTAACTTTTGAGCTAAACGGTCAAGAACCATTCTGAGTGTGTGATCTGTTATACTGGTATTAAAGGTGCTATGTACATGTATTAAAGATGCTTTATCCAAGTTGCATAATCACAGCTTCTGCAAATATATTTTTTTAAATTAAATTTTGCTTTAAAATTTAAAGACTACATCTTCAACTATATGCCCATAAATGATTCTAACAATATAATTTTATCTACTAGTAGAAAATAAATTTTTATGGAAGAATCTTTATCACAAACAGATGTTCACATGTAACTATGATATAGCACCTTTAAGTGTTTGCAAGATTATGTACATTTCTAATGTACTTATATTGAATTTATATTCACTAAATATGCAAAAATTCAAAATACTCCGTTAACTTGCAGTTTTAAATTAAAACTTTGTTTAGGGTAAATGAAATTGACACATGTCGATGAAAATTTATTTAGTCTGTTCCAATAAAGTACACAAATCACCTGTTTACTGACATCTTTCTTTTAATTTCAAGAGTAAACACCACCTTGAACATCAATGAGAGCCAAAACAAGTACATGCTAAATTAGGTAGAGTATCATTAAATAGATATTTACAAAATATTTACTTGTCAGTTTAATATGAAAGACATAATCGACGAAAATCAGTTTTATTCTATTTCCGACACTACTTTAGTAATCGATTTGATGATAATTTATACAGAAACGTTTTTATTTACACCGACGTTTTTGTTTTTTACTTTATATACGCGAATTTGCATATATAAGGCTGCATTGCAATTCATCGGTTCCCTTTTGACGCAAACGGACTACAATTCATCTTTATGCATTTGACTAAAAACAGGCCTATGTGGTGTAGTGGTTCAGCTATCAGTGCTGCATGCCGGTAATGACTCAATAGGAAGGTGTCAGGACACTATGCCGACTTCTCACTATACACTGGCAACTAACGATTAACACAGTGTCCTAGACACACAGTCCAAGCAGGTAGCTGATGCGTGTGCCAAGACAGCGTGCTTGAACTATAAATGAATATAAGCAGGAAAATAAGTATAAATAAAATGAAATAAAATTTATTTAAACATTTTGCAGATAATATAAGTGTTAAGAACAGTGACATACATACATCATCAGAGATAAACTATTTCTGTAAGGTTGGATTTAGTTATTTCAGTTATTACTTCACTTACGAAATTGGTCCCAGATCTGTATATGCCTTTCGTATGACTATTTTAACTTCACTGTCGTCCGTCCCTCCGTCTGTCTTTCTCCGGAAACAGCTACAGAAGCCTCTGAAAGTGGAAAACTAACTGTAATTATCTGCCGACACACACAACAATACATAACTAATTATATAAGAAACGGGTTAATTTTTAACTCACTCACTCACTCATTCTCTCTCTCTCTCTCTCTCTCTCTCTCTCTCTCTCTCTCTCTCTCTCTCTCTCTCTCTCTCTCTCTCTCTCTCTCTCTGTCTCTGTCTCTCTCTAAAATAACAGAGAGACAGACAAAGAGAGAGAGAGAGAGAGAGCGACAGAGACGGAAAAAAACAGAGAGAGACAGAGAGAGACAGAAAGAAACAGATAGAGAGATCCATTCAAAAATTCACATAAATACACAATATAGAGATCCATTCAAAAATTCACATAAATACACAATATTAGGGAAGGGAGTCAGACCGAGTCAGATCACAGAGAACACACCTGCAGGGAGTCAGACCGAGTCAGATAACAGAGAACACACCTGCAGGGAGTCAGACCACAGATATAACACCTGCAGAGAGTCAGACCGAGTCAGACAACAGAGAACACACCTGCAAGGAGTCATACCGAGTCAGACCACAGAGAACACACCTACAGGGAGTCAGACCGAGTCAGACCACAGAGACCACACCTGCAGGGAGTCAGACCGAGTCAGACCACAGAGAACACACCTGCAAGGAGTCATACCGAGTCAGACCACAGAGACCACACCTACAGGGAGTCAGACCGAGTCAGACCACAGAGACCACACCTGCAGGGAGTCAGACCGAGTCAGACCACAGAGAACACACCTGCAAGGAGTCATACCGAGTCAGACCACAGAGAAACACACCTACAGGAAGACCACACCTGAAGTCAGACCGAGTCAGACCACAGATAACACACAAGGAGCAGGGAGTCATACCGAGTCAGACCACAGAGAACACACCTACAGGAAGTCAGACCGAGTCAGACCACAGAGAACACACCTGCAAGGAGTCATACCGAGTCAGACCACAGAGAACACACCTACAGGAAGTCAGACCGAGTCAGACCACAGATAACACACATGCAGGGAGTCATACCGAGTCAGACCACAGAGAACACACCTACAGGAAGTCAGACCGAGTCAGACCACAGAGACCACACCTGCAGGGAGTCAGACCGAGTCAGACCACAGATAAAAACCTGCAAGGAGTCATACCGAGTCAGACCACAGAGAACACACCTACAGGAAGTCAGACCGAGTCAGACCACAGATAACACACATGCAGGGAGTCATACCGAGTCAGACCACAGAGAACACATCTGCAGGAAGTCAGACCGAGTCAGACCACAGAGAACACACCTGCAAGGAGTCATACCGAGTCAGACCACAGAGAACACACCTGCAGGAAGTCAGACCAAGTCAGTCAACAGAGAACACACCTACAGGAAGTCAGACCGAGTCAGACCACAGATAACACACATGCAGGGAGTCATACCACAGAGAACACACCTACAGGAAGTCAGACCGAGTCAGACCACAGAGAACACACCTACAGGAAGTCAGACCGAGTCAGACCACAGAGACCACACCTGCAGGGAGTCATACCGAGTCAGACCACAGATAACACACCTGCAAGGAGTCATACCGAGTCAGACCACAGATAACACACCTGCAATGAGTCATACCGAGTCAGACCACAGAGAACACACCTACAGGGAGTCAGACCGAGTCAGACCACAGAGAACACACCTGCAGGGAGCCAGACAGAGTCAGACCACAGATAACACACTTGCAGGGCGTTAGACCGAGTCAGACCACAGATAACACACCTGCAGGGAGCCAGACCGAGTCAGACCACAGATAACACACCTGCAGGGAGCCAGACCGAGACAGACCACAGGGAACACACCCGCAGGGAGCCAGACCGAGTCAGACCACATGGAACACACCTGCAGGGAGCCAGACCGAGTCAGACCACAGGGAACACACCTGTAGGGAGTCAGACTGAGTCAGACCACAGGGAACACACCTGCAGGGAGCCAGACCGCGTCAGACCACAGGGAACACACATGCAGGGAGCCAGACCGAGTCAGACCACAGGGAACACACCTGCAGGGAGTCAGACAGAGTCAGACCACAGATAATACACCTGCAGGGAGCCAGACCGAGTCAGACCACAGGGAACACACCTGCAGGGAGCCAGACCGAGTCAGACCACAGGGAACACACCTGCAGGGAGTCAGACCGAATCAGACCACAGGGAACAAACCTGCATCTGAGGAAGAAGATCTGCATCCAGATCCACAGCACGATGAGGACGATGAACGAGAGCGGAAGTCCGTAGATCAGCCACGTGGCGAACGTGATCGGGTTTGGGATATTCCGTTCGTCAAAAATACTACAAATAAACATAATATGAATATTGATAAAATTTAAATACAGATTTAAATGAATGATGCGTGTATTTTGTTTTGTTTTATTTTTTTATTTTTTTTGAGGGGGGGGGGGGTTGCTGTTGAGGGTTTTTTTTGGGGGGGTAGTTTGTTTTTGTTTTTTTGGGAGGGGGTGGGGATGTTTTGTTTTTCTTACGAACGAAATTATTGGTAGACCAAATCAATTTTGGGTTATTTACAAATATTATGACATACACTGAATATACAAACACCGATTTATTAAAGAAAAAACTATACTAATATGTAATTTTAGTCGTTAGAAATATTTTATAGTCAAATTCATCTTACAATGGCATCAAATTCAGGACTGATTTTTTTTTAAAGTCATCAAATATACTAACATGTCTGACTGGCCCTTGAGCACGACGTTAGGTCCGGTTCCAGTGAGCGACGCGATCCCCCCGGTGTTAGCGGCGTAGGCCACAGCCAGGGACAGCGCCTTGCACATCCTCAGGTGGTCGGCGTCCTCTTGGGCCTGCTCTTCCTCGGTGAGGTCACTGCAACATATTGTTAAACTACTACAGCCACAACAACATTGGTCTAGATGCACTTGTTCATCATCGATGACGTCACTGTAAATTACTACAACCATCACGTCACTGATCGAGATAAACTGAATGGTTAAAATATGTTTTTACAAAGATAACAGATAGAGGGATGGAGGGATGGATGGATAGATGGATGGATAGATGGATAGATGGGTGGGTGGATGGATATAGATAGATAGATATAAAGATGATAGATACATACATACACAGATACATATATATTCATACATCAGTACATATATAGGTACATAAATAGATAGATACATAGATAGATATTATATAGAGATAGATAAACAGAATATAGAGATAGATAAACAGAATGACAGACAGACAGCTAGACAGATAGATACATACATACATACATACATACATACTTACATACATACATACATACATACATACATACATACACAGATACATATATATTCATACATCAGTACATATATAGGTACATAAATAGATACATACATAGATAGATATTATATAGAGATAGATAAACAGAATAATATAGAGATAGATAAACAGAATGACAGACAGACAGACAGATAGATAGATAGATAGATACATACATACATACATACATACATGCATACATACATATACAGATACATATATATTCATACATGGTTGTTGGACCGGTACGAATATGGTCGACTAACGATCGTTCTATTTTTGTGGAACGTAGTTGGATCTGATTGGTAGCGTTCCGGTCCAACAATTGCGGGCGATTGGGTGCCACAGGTTCGGGTCTCGGTAACGGCATGAGGAAATTTGTGAAGGCAATAAAGGATTTTAATATCCCCTGTGCCAGTGCGTCATTGAATATATGTATGTTTAAGTCAAAACCCGACATACATACAATAGAGATATTCAAAATATAAAAATACATATATAGCCAGTGCCAGGTCTGTCCACATCTGCATGTAAGTCAAACGTTGCCAAGTCATGGGGCCTTAGAACCGCGTGGTTGTTGGACCGGTACGAATATGTGTCGACTAACGATCGTTCTATTTTTGTGGAACGTAGATGGTCTGATTGGTAGCGTTCCGGCCCAACAATTGCGGGCGATTGGGTGCCACAGGTTCGGGTCTCGGTAACGGCATGAGGAAATTTGTGAAGGCAATAAAGGATTTTAATATCCCCTGTGCCAGTGCGTCATTGAATATATGTATGTTTAAGTCAAAACCCGACATACATACAATAGAGATATTCAAAATATAAAAATACATATATAGGTACATAAATAGATACATATATAGATAGATATTATATAGAGATAGATAAACAGAATATAGAGATAGATAAACAGAATGACAGACAGACAGATAGACAGATAGATACATACATACATACATAGATACATACACATATACATAGATATTTATACATCAGTACATATATAGGTACATATCTAGATACATATATAGGTACATAGATAGATACATAGATAGATATTATATAGAGATAGATAAACAAAATGACAGACAGATAGATAGCATAAATAAAAAATTAAATAAATACAATTATATATATATATATATATATATATATATATATATATATATATATATATATATATGTATGTATGTATAATAAAATAACTTAATAAATAAATAACATACAAATATATTTAGAACAAAAACACCGCTATATTCGAGTGGTACACAACATGAAGTAAGATGCGAGTGCCTACTTGTCTGTGCTGTGTTTGTGTGTGACGTCAACCTGTTTGGTATCGTCAACAGCGGCATCACCACCAGCGTTAGTAGCAGCAGCGGCGGCAGCTTTCTCGTCCAGTGGGATGTCTTCCATCTCTACCTCGTATGCTCTGTTGTCTGTTCAAGTCAAACAGTATAACATACAATCACTGAACACAGAGAACATTTTTTATACTGACGCCGTTAATGAACATTTAAAGGTAAATCAAAATTATGGAATAAATAAAATAGATTAATACTAAAAAAAAGCATTATCTATACAATGAATTTGGAGGCAGAGGACTAAAATGTTTTCAAGCGACATGTGTTCTGTAATGCTGGTTTCAGACTGCCAACTGCCAGCATAAAGTTGGCCAGTTTTATACTGCCACCGCTTCTATGACTGTCCAGTTTCTGGTCTGAGCGCTCTTACAACTCGATTATCGTCGAATAACCCATTCTTATCCGTCATAATTTGGAAGTTGGGGAAATTACAACGCAACCGTCGAGTTGGCCAACTTCGTCGTAACAGCTGACAGTCTGAGCCTAGCATTAGAATAAAACGTTGGGTGCGTATTTGAGAAGGATTTTCAAATGAAAGTATGTTATAAGATCGATTCGAGAAAACGGTTACAAAATGGAAGATTTTTGGGAATACAGGATATTATTGTTTCTGGGGTCTTTTTACAAACTATACGAAAATTATTTTAGCTTAATATTTAGTGAAGACCTAAACATTATAGAAGTGATGAGTCCATGCAACATCAATATCGAAACCATAGTAATTCAGAATCCTCAGTTTTCGTAATAGGTTGGAATATAATTGTTGTCCAGATAATTTTGGAATGAAAGAGTTGTTTATATTTAGGTTTAGTTTTTAAAGTATTGTGAACTATAGTCTATACTATACTATTACAGAAATGTTTTGTAAATAATTTCTGTTTGGTTTGACATAAGAAGAAAATTATACGTGTTTTGGAAAAAAACTATTTTTGTGTCCAATTTAGATAAGAATCGGCTCATAAATACATAACTTGTAGTAAATTCCATAGTATGACAAATGGCGTTCGCTGTGGGAAGGATTATATATAGCTGTCCTGGTCTTAAAACAGATTTACACTTTGTACTGGAGACACATCGACGCGAGTACTAAACGGATTATCCCCCTTTTGTAACATGTCTTGACAACGAACCTGTAATACTTAAGAGACGATTATTAGGTTTTGGAAGCGGGCAGCCGGGCTGGAAGGGGGTTACTCTCTCTCAACTCTGAAGATTAATATAAACATTGCCTTGTGACACAAACATACTCCGAATAACATGCGAAGAAGGGGCGGGGGTGGCGCACGCTTTAGTTAGAGTGGCACAAGCACATTGTTTTTGTTTATAATAGCAGGACAAACATATAAATGTTCTGGGGTCTAATTCGCAGAGCTCTATTAAGCTCTCTTAGAAACATCGCATCGTCCTTGCAAGTATCTTTGTATTTTTTTGCGAGATCGCAACGTTGCGAGAGTTTAGTGAATCAGGGGCCTAATTCACTAAACTCTCGCAACTTTGCTATCTCGCAGTGCAATGCTAAAAGACTTGCAAAGAGGATGCTTTGTTGTCTAGCAGAGCCTAACAGACCTTTGTGAATTAGGCCCCAGGGGTCTAATTCACTAAACTCTCGCAACTTTGCGATCTCGCAGTGCAATGTTAAAAGACTTGCAAAGAGGATGCTTTTTTGTCTAGCAGAGCTTAAGAGACCTTTGTGAATTAGGCTCCAGGTCTCTGGGCATTGTTTGTATTGCTCTGCGAGATCGCAACGTTGCGAGAGTTTAGTGAATCAGGCCTCTGGGCACTGTTTTTATTGCTCTGCGAGATTGCAACGTTGCGAGAGTTTAATGAATTAGGTCTTTGGGCACTGTTTGTATTGCTCTGTGAGATCGCAACGTTGCGAGGGTTTAGTGAATCAGGCCTCTGGGCACTGTTTTTATTGCTATGCGAGATCGCAATGTTGCGAGAGTTTAATGAATTAGGTCTCTGGGCACTGTTTGTATTGCTCTGTGAGATTGCAACGTTGCGAGGGTTTAGTGAATCAGGCCTCTGGGCACTCTTTTTATTGCTCTGCGAGATCGCAACGTTGCGAGAGTTTAGTGAGTTAGGTCTCGGGCACTGCATGAGGTGGGGGCTGTACTTACCAAAGTTTTGCTGTGTGCCCTTCCTGCCGATGTTTTTGCCGTCCAGGCCGGTGAGGTTGCCGCTGTCTTTGAGCTGCTGCAGGATCGCCTGTACTATCGGGATCATCATGGCCGTCGTCGCTGTGTTACTGATCCACATCGACAGGAACCACGTGACGAACATCAAACCAGCCATTAGCCTAACGGAATGTTTTAGGGATTTTGTTATTGTATATTGTACAGAGAGAGAGAGAGAGAGAGAGAGAGAGAGAGAGAGAGAGAGAGAGAGAGAGAGAGAGAGAGAGAGAGAGAGAGAGACAGAGAAAAGACAAAAACAAACAAAAGGAAACATTTTGTGGAGGTAAAAGACTAACAAGTTTCTAAATCTATTTTTGTCAGGTGTTAATAAAAACACCAACTTCAACTGTTTAGAATGTTAAACGGAAATCAGTTTCAACTAATACCATTGGAATTTGATTTTTTTTTTCTTGTGATATGCTCCTTTATCGTGAACATCTGGTGCTATCGTTGTGTTATTACTACTCGTTTACAATTCGGCAAATACACAATGAATGTAATATAGAATATGGATATAGGTTTGTAAACACATGTGATAATAAATGTATTATTTCATTTGTCATAGCCTTTTGTTATATAGATTTTAAAAAACAACAAATCTAACAACAAAATAATAAAACAAAACAAAGCAAAAAACAACAACATAAACCTTTATAAAAGAGAGAATACGACAGGCTGACTTACAGTTAAAGTTTGTTTTGTTAAACTACACCACTAGAGCACATTAAATAACACTTACCATCTGGGTTCGGCGCCGACCAGCATGAGAACTCGGAGCGCAATCCGTTTATGTAGGTCCCACGTCTCTATGGCGATAGCTACAATCAGACCTCCGATAAACAGCATGGACGTGTCCTAAACACAATCAGAAATAGTTCCTTAGTATGGCAACACCTTCACACAATAACTAGCTATCTTATATCACAAAATACTTTAGTATTTGCTGGTACCAAATTATAAAAGAGAATAGCTCAAGTCACTGTTTTAACACATAAAGTACTCTAACAATACTGTGTAAGGTGTTTGTTTAATGTTTTAGAAAACATTGCTTTGTAAGGATACTAAACGTACCTTTCAGAGATAGCTACATACACGACTACTTGCAAAAAGCATCATTATTATCTTATACTATACACATTGGTACACTTTTACCACCATGCTGTTTTCTTGTCAGTCTCCTACCGGTCTAACTGGAGGGGACTATGGCTTTCCTCTCTATCCTTCTGTTTGAAATGTTCTTTAAATATTTATCATGTACAGTTACAGAACAAGTTTGACATGCATGGGGATTTATCCAGTTTTAACAGAGTTATGGCCAGATCAAGTTTGATTTTATGAGAATTAGTCAGGTCCCATTTTCCAGAAATGTGACATGTACGGGCATTTGCTTTGGGATTTGGGCCAACATAGATTTTTAACCTAATATTGGTATGCTGAATCCAAAAACAATCATGTTGGCCATCTGAGAAATTACGTTTTTTAGTTCAAAATGGCCGAAAATAAAATGGCGGAAAATTGCCTAATAAAAAGTATGTAACTGGTATTCCAACGATTTTTATAGGATTTGTTTTGACATTAACATATATGTGGATACATTTAATTTATAAAAATATTTAAAATTTTTAAATATAGTTTTGTGTCAAATATTTAAAAACAAGATGGCAAAAAACAAAATGGTGGCCATTTGTTATAAAATCGACATGCAAGTCTTATGAAGGGTATTATTTACTGCCATAAATGCAAGAATGCATCGCAGCATACAACACAAATGAGTTCAAAATATGTGTGGTATGATTTAGATGGCTACCATATTATAACTATTTGCAATGGGTGGAAATATATCGTCCAAAACGTAGTCTATTTAGCAACACATTGCTGTATTTTTTATTTATTACATCAAATATTATGCTAAGATTTTTTTAACATGTATGGGTATTTAGAGAAAAGGTTATTTAATAACAACAGCAACCTCTATAATACTTTAACACAAACTAGAAGCAAAATCAGATGGCATTCATGGGTTATTCATCCATACAAGTCCATCCACTGCTGAAGGTGGTGGAAGGTATAGAGTGGTACATGTAAGCTTGCTTTGCATGGTAATGAAATGACTCTAGGAGGCTCATCTGCGAACACCACGTTTTGGATGTTTCAGTTTCCCAGGTAGAACATTTCGTACTTTGTCTCCGCTGTCTACTGTTAGATTATACACTTTACAAATTCATTGTCTAAAGCATGTCCATTTAATCTCAGTAACCACCATTTTTTCAGAATCGTTTAATTTCCCTTGAAAGCCCATAATATATGAAATAATAGTATTGCATCTTAGAGCATGAAAAGCAACCCAACTCAACATTCTGATACTAAAAAGTGTGTTTTCCAATATTATATTATAGGAATGGATTTCCAAACATTGTCCAATTGTTACATGGATATTTCATATGTGAAAAAGAAAAACCCAATAGGATATCAGTGCCTTACTAATATGTACAGCAATATTTAGTCAGATAGTTTTGAACAGTGAATTGCATGAACTACTTTTCTGGTATCTGACACCTGCATATATAAGTGATTATTTCATACCATCATCAGGCTCAAATAAATATAACCTGAGATCAGCAACACATAATAATCTTGTATTGTCAAGACCCAACACTGAATTGTATAAACACTCCTTCAAATATTTCGGTGTTATTTTATATTTTAAAAAGTGTATCCTTACTTTCATTTAATAGACAATATAAAAAATTCATAACAACACTGACTCTTGGTAAAATCTTTACTCAGGAGTCTGTACGTTTAAATTATATTTGTTTATGATTATTTCAAGTTGTGATAACATTTGTTTGTATATGTAAACAAAATTGTATTAATTATGTATGCATCATGGGTATTTATCTTATAGTTTCGATGCATTTAATGAAGATTAATTATGTTGTGTTTTGTTATTACATTGTTTATTTCATTATATGTTGAGTAATAATGTTTAATACTTAATAGACAGAAGGCCACAAGGGAGATTATAGTACTATTAATTGTGTAACCTTCTTTAAATAAAGATTATTATTATTATTATTATTATTATTATTATTATTATCAGATTCCCCGTGCTTGGTCTTTGGTTATTCAACAATCAACTCAGTGTTACTACTTTACACTGCATTGTCCTCGGCAAAGTTTTAAAAATAGTTTCAAAGAGGGAATTAGTTAATTTTGTATTGCTTTCAGTTCAGTATGAGGTATTGGCATCCTTCTTACGGGTTTGTACATCTGTAATCTGTGCATTTAGTTTGGTTAATAGAGACTTGTAGCGATCAAATACAACATGTCAGCATGTTTGTGAAACATTTTGTTCCCTTTGTGTTTTGGACTTTGAGCCAATGCCTGTCCGTTAATAATCAAGGTTGACTTTTTCAGGTACATTTGAATCTTGAGTTTGTTTCAACAACGGGTACTGGTATTGGTAGCAAGTCATAATTTTACGATCAGCGTATGATCAGTATTCACTCCCAGGCCGGCTTTGTATGCTGTAAATAGTCTGTGTAAAATGTCTTATTCAACTTAAGGATTGTACCTGATTGTACTACTGGTATATTGCAGTTTGGCGCTTTGGTCTTTTGACCATAAAATTACCATATAAAAATCCATGAAGGATTTCATGAAGCAACCGATGAGAATTTGCCTCATAGACAGTGCACCATTGATTGTAGTTAATGTGATCATACAAATGTATTCATAAAACCATTAATCAAAATCTGAAGCCAGCATTGTGTTTAATAATATATTTTGTAATGTAAATTGCGAGACAGCAATAAGAACATACATCGTTGTCATACATTTTTGTTTATTTTAATTAGTCTTTGGTGAATGTTTCTGTATTTCTGTTCTATGAAAATAATTAATTACAAAAAGATTAAATGTTGGAGTGCTTGAGATGCTAGCTTATGAGCTCTCATTTCTCTCGTGCATTGGTTGTCTGCCAATTCCTGATCAACAGCTACAGAGCCATATGTCTCTATCCATATTTCATATATACCTGAACCTTTCCTGTGTTGTCAGATAACTTTAGTTCATAGCGATGTGTGATCCTCCCATTATAGGTATAGAGGTTGAAAATTAGCCTATATCTGACATTGGTTAACTTGGGATTAATAATAATATACCAATTGAATATCAATCATGTTGGAGGCAAATCTTTGTCATGTCATTGCCAGGTCTGGCATGATTTCATAATTTTGCTGATTAAGTTTTGGACGTTGGATATAAACAAGTCCTCGAAACATAAGCGTTGGGAGAGGCCGGTAACTGGGGGGGAGGACAAACTGGAAGGATTAGTTATTAAATGTGCCGTTGTGTTTCTAATTGTTACATAATTATACACAAAATATGTACACATCTAATTGTTATAAAACATCATAAATTGTCTATAACCAATTGGCCAACACGTTTTTGGATTCAGCACATTTAAATGTTGCATACAGTCCTAAATAAATTATCGCACAAAAATAGATAAAAACATAAGCTGTGACACTCAATTATACTTAAACACAATGTATTTTCAACACAATCCTAATTTTTTACACTATCATTTTTGTTTTTTCATTTTGACCCCCTAAATGTAATTTTTCAGATGGCCAACTTTTTTTTTTATTCAGCAACCCCAAATTAGGTTAGAAAAGTATGCTTGGTATAATCCTAAAGAAATGCTCGTACTTCGATAAATAAGTACTTTTTTTAAGAAATGGTACCTGACTAAATTTACTCAAGGGCCATAACTGTCAAATGGAATTTATCCATGTTTAACAAAGTTATGGCTCTTCAACACAGGGGTTTGTGGGACCCGGTGAGGCACATGTATTGCCTTAGCAGTACTCTCTGAATGCTAGTTATAATGTATCCAGTTTATGTTGTTCATTTCTGCTATCTTTATCATTTCTATCATATCTGTACATCAAAATATTGATATGACTGGGAATATGAACAGAAGTACATGTATTAAAGTTTACTAATACGGAAAAAAATTCATTTTTAAAAATTCATATTTCATAGTGTATTTATAAGTCAAAAACACTATATATGTTTTTTCAATGTGTATCCTTTAAAGTGATCGGATACAACACGATGTAACAAACCTACTAATACATACGTTTAAATAGGTGGCTGACACTTGTCTCGCTGTAAGAATACCCATCATTGGACAGAGGAAAATCGGGATCAGTGACGTCACAGCAATTGGGATGGCTTCAGAAATCCAAAAGATGGCCATTACGATGATTAAATAGGCGCATCTTCCTTCCTGTCAATTATTTAATTCGAAAAGCTATCAACGACAAATAAAAATTGGGAATGTTCCTAAATGTGATTAACTCTGTTCTCAAAAATATCTATACAGTATAATTATAGACAATACGTAAAGTATACTACTGCTTATAACACTGTTATATTATTATACCTATTGTGTATTATGTGTATATCATATGTGTGTCAAGCGTTTACTGCAGCCGTCTGTATAATATGTTTGTAAACCACCTCAATGCATCACCGTTTGGTGATCTGAGTTGAATAAAATTCTGTTCTGTGAAAACAATTTACAAATATTTCTATTGTCGTATTTAGTTCGTCCATC
The DNA here is from genome assembly GCF_016097555.1 of Gigantopelta aegis. Classification (NCBI taxonomy): domain Eukaryota; kingdom Metazoa; phylum Mollusca; class Gastropoda; order Neomphalida; family Peltospiridae; genus Gigantopelta; species Gigantopelta aegis. The sequence continues at coordinate 92,439,910 of NC_054701.1, forward strand.
AAGGCTTTCTTCTTCGTATCCGTACTTGTTTGGCAACCAAGAAAAGGAATGTTAGTTTAACGACACCTCGGCGACCATTACATATGAGATACAGTACATGTACTAGTCAAATCTAGTATTTACTTCCTTCTATCTGTCTGTCTATCTAGCTAGCTATTTTTATATCGATCTACCTAATATATATATATATATATATATATATATATATATATATATATATATATATATATATATATGTGTGTGTGTGTGTGTGTGTGTGTGTGTGTGTGTGTGTGTGTGTGTGTGTGTGTGTGTGTGTGTGTGTAACTAAGTCTTGAGTGCAGATTTTATGTTTGGTAAAAAATTGAAAGTGTAGGTTATATGTATAATAATGAATGGGGAGTGTAGATTATATGTATAATAATGAACGGGAGCGCAGATTATATGTATAATAATGAATGTTGAGGGTAGGTTATATGTATAACAATGAAAGTGGTGTTTAAATTGTGTATAATAATGAATAGGTAGTGTAGATAATATGTAGAGTAATGAACATTATTGAACATGAGGCGTGTACAATTTTTTAATTATTGATCGAATATAGGATATCAAACATTTAGTAATTTTGACATAGAGTCTTAGATTTAATAAACCTGCTACATTTTTCCATTAGTAGCAAGGGATTTTTTTATATTCACCATTCCAAAGACGTGATAGCACATACCATGGCCTTTGATGTATCAGTCGTGGCGCACTGGCTAGAACAAAAATAGCTGATTGGGCCCCACCAACGAGGATCGATCCTAGAGCGGTTTACCACTGGGCTATGTTCCGGCTTCCGCCCCTTGTGCATAGAGGTAATCATGAATGTATACGTTGTATACATGATTAGTATCGTTACTTACAACTATAGTAGAGATCTATGGCATGAGTGTATTATTGTGCATAGAGGTAATCATGAATGTATACGTTGTATACATGATTAGTATCGTTACTTACAACTATAGTAGAGATCTATGGCATGAGTGTATTATTGTGCATAGAGGTGATCATGAATGTATACGTTGTATACATGATTAGTATCGTTACTTACAACTATAGTAGAGATCTATGGCATGAGTGTATTATCGTGCATAGAGGTGATCATGAATGTATACGTTGTATACATGATTAGTATCGTTACTTACAACTATAGTAGAGATCTATGGCATGAGTGTATTATCGTGCATAGAGGTAATCATGAATGTGTACGTTGTATACATGATTAGTATCGTTACTTACAACTATAGTAGAGATCTATGGCATGAGTGTATTATCGTGCATAGACGTAATCATGAATGTGTACGTTGTATACATGATTAGTATCGTTACTTACAACTATAGTAGAGATCTATGGCATGAGTGTATTATCGTGCATAGACGTAATCATGAATGTATACGTTGTATACATGATTAGTATCGTTACTTACAGCTATAGTAGAGATCTATGGCATGAGTGTATTATCGTGCATAGAGGTAATCATGAATGTATACGCTGTATACATGATTAGTATCGTTACTTACAACTATAGTAGAGATCGATGGCATGAGTGTATTATCGTGCATAGACGTAATCATGAATGTGTACGTTGTATACATGATTAGTATCGTTACTTACAACTATAGTAGAGATCTATGGCATGAGTGTATTATCGTGCATAGACGTAATCATGAATGTATACGTTGTATACATGATTAGTATCGTTACTTACAGCTATAGTAGAGATCTATGGCATGAGTGTATTATTGTGCATAGAGGTAATCATGAATGTATACGCTGTATACATGATTAGTATCGTTACTTACAACTATAGTAGAGATCTATGGCATGAGTGTATTATCGTGCATAGAGGTGATCATGAATGTATACGTTGTATACATGATTAGTATCGTTACTTACAACTATAGTAGAGATCTATGGCATGAGTGTATTATCGTGCATAGAGGTAATCATGAATGTGTTCGTTGTATACATGATTAGTATCGTTACTTACAACTATAGTAGAGATCTATGGCATGAGTGTATTATCGTGCATAGACGTATCATGAATGTACGTTGTATACATGATTATATCGTTACTTACAACTATAGTAGAGATCTATGGCATGAGTGTATTATTGTGCATAGACGTAATCATGAATGTATACGTTGTATACATGATTAGTATCGTTACTTACAGCTATAGTAGAGATCTATGGCATGAGTGTATTATTGTGCATAGAGGTAATCATGAATGTATACGCTGTATACATGATTAGTATCGTTACTTACAACTATAGTAGAGATCGATGGCATGAGTGTATTATCGTGCATAGAGGTGATCATGAATGTATACGTTGTATACATGATTAGTATCGTTACTTACAACTATAGTAGAGATCTATGGCATGAGTGTATTATCGTGCATAGAGGTAATCATGAATGTGTTCGTTGTATACATGATTAGTATCGTTACTTACAACTATAGTAGAGATCTATGGCATGAGTGTATTATCGTGCATAGACGTAATCATGAATGTGTACGTTGTATACATGATTAGTATCGTTACTTACAACTATAGTAGAGATCTATGGCATGAGTGTATTATCGTGCATAGAGGTAATCATGAATGTATACGCTGTATACATGATTAGTATCGTTACTTACAACTATAGTAGAGATCGATGGCATGAGTGTATTATCGTGCATAGAGGTAATCATGAATGTATACGCTGTATACATGATTAGTATCGTTACTTACAACTATAGTAGAGATCGATGGCATGAGTGTATTATTGTTTTATACGCTGATATTCATATATTCTTCTCTTTTGTTAAGTATAATAATTTTCCATGAAAATCGTTTGCAGGGTCATCTAAAATTCGTTTTTCTTCCTTTGTTTTATACATCGTCTACAACTTCCTTTACTTAAAAAATTATAAATGTTTTTAAACAAACAATGACTGTCAATATCGGATCCCTGATATGAACAAAGAATGCAGGAATGATGGTGGTAATAAGGTGGCACTTAACTGGGGTAGGTGGGTCTGAAGTAATGATTTGTTTGTTCTAAAATATGAACCTGCTTAAGACCAAGCTTTGAAATGTTATCTCCACATAATTCCTGTCATATTAATCGGAAGTAAGGAAAGTAAGGGATGGGTAAAGCGATTCTGGGATTCAACCGATCACCACAGAAGATCAGTTATTATTTTTATTCTGCAAATTTTCAAGGGCGGTTCCAAGAACGATTTTGCGTCCTTGGGTCCGCCCCTGATTCACATAGCCATCTAGATTCACCACTGATATTTATATCAACTTTTTCAAAGTGCACTGGTCATATGAACATAAAAAACCACTAAAACAAATATCATTATTTGAGTGCTCAAACAATTATTATAATCTATGTGTAATATAAACTGGGGGAGTGCATATTATTCAGAGGGAGTGCATATTATACATATAATATAGACTAGGGGAGTGTATATCACATGTATAATATGCACTGGGGAGTGCTTATTCTACGTATAATCTTGAATGAGAAGTGCAAATCTAGGGAAGTGCAAATTATATGTGACACCTGTACTAGTTTTGATTTAGTAAACTAGTCTGGGAGTGGCTGTACCCTTGTGGGTGATAGAGGCACGAGGAATTGTTGTGTTACTGTAGGGTGGGTTTTTTTTACCAGTGGTAGAGGCATTAGGAATGGTTGTGTTATTTAATGTGTTACTTAACATGAGGAGTATTCTACCAGCGGTAGAGGCGTCAGGAATTGTGTATTACTTACTGTATAGTTTTCTGTCAGCGGTAGAGGCATCAGGAATTGTGTATTACTTACTGTGGAGTTTTCTACCAGCGGTAGAGGCGTCAGGAATTGTGTTCTACTTACTGTAGAGTTTTCTGTCAGCGGTAGAGGCGTCAGGAATTGTGTATTACTTACTGTGGAGTTTTCTACCAGCGGTAGAGGCGTCAGGAATTGTATATTACTTACTGTGGAGTTTTCTACCAGCGATAGAGGCATCAGGAATTGTGTATTACTTACTGTAGAGTTTTCTACCAACGGTAGAGGCATCAGGATGATGGGGACGAGGAACACGATGATGACAGCTCTCAGGGACCACAGCTGTTTGAGGACAGACATGGTCTGTGTGGGTATCCTGGGCGCGGTGGGCGTGGTCGACCTCCCGTCCATCTCTACAGTCCCGTTATCTACCATCACTGTCGGGCTGTCCGTCGCTACAGCATAGGGCGGGATGGTCTCCAGGGTTGGCGAACCATCCATGGCGACGACGTCTCAGTCTCCACACTGACGAGATTTATCTCCACCGTCCGAACACTACATGAACTTTCACATTCACAAACATGGACAGTGATCAAATCCACCTACGTTTCTTTTGTACATTTTAGCTAACATTGTTCAACCGGTATACCATTATGAACAATATCACTTGTAAACCATAGTATGTATATTTTTTACAAAGCCTTTTATTGATCTGTATATAGATAAATGTATATAAGTTAAATTAACATTTGTAACAGCGGAGTTTCATCTCATTTGCATAGAAAATGCATAAGCACGTAGCAATCACGTGGTGGTCACAGCAACATAATAATTTCACACAGACCTATTATCAAACCAAAGCATAAACACATTATATATATATATATATATATATATATATATATATATATATATATATATATATATATATATTGTTGTGTTAATTTACATCTTTTCTCATTTGGTTTATTTTATTTTTATAAACTTTTGAGGGTGTACAGAGAAGCAACTAAATGTTGCTTTATAACTTGTTTAGCTTTTGATGATGTCAATAATATACTGACGAACCGTTGAGAAAATTGTCATGCCTTGGATAGATACTTTATTTTATGACATAAATATAATAAAAGAATAGTTAGAACAATATATATTTGCCTTGTTACTATCGTTCTGCTATGCAGTGCTTTCAAAAAAATCTCTATTCTGTCTGTGTGTATGTTTGAGTTTCTGTCATTATTACCATTAAAAACAATATCTCACCTTCAACAAGTGGATGCCCACAGCAGTTGCTTCTTTTCGGCTGCTAAAAGCGCAGTGAGATTGGTTTGATATCTGCTATTACCACCGACCATTGTACTGTACAGATGGACCCGGTAACCCACGGGTTAAAACAATACTTGAACACTCACTGAACCTCGGTTAGCCGTTTATTGTACATTTAATAACCATCGTATATTACTTTGTTTTGCTCTGTGTTCAACTGCCAGTTCGAGTGCAGGCTACACCTGATCAAAAACCCGGAAGTATACGAGCAGCACGTGTGTGTTGACACCTGGCCGTCCGTGAACGACATCTCCAGGCGAGTAAAACAATGTGGGGTCCTTTGCTGCTCGGTGCGTGTGTTGTTCGTCTTGTTTTCTTGGTGGTGGTCAGACAAGGAAACACACTCCGGCCATAGATTTTAAGCAAACCTGTATTGTCTTGTCCACGCGAGGTTTTTGTGTCTCACATTATTAAGATGTATCAGGTACATACAGTCCATTACATGTGTTAGCGCTCACACACACACACACACACACACACACACACACACACACACACACACACACACACACATATATATATATATATATATATATATATATATATATATATATATATATATATATATTCGCACGCATTTATTAACACAAACACATCCGATACATTCGCTGTCGCCCAAAGAGTAGCCGATATCGTAATGTTGTATACTTTATAATTAGGAGAGGATCTCACAAGTTGGATTACTGGTGCTCAGTAATTGAATTCCTATAGATAAACTACTATACTGTTATGGAAGATCAAACTATAGTAAAACTGAGTATATGCATGTTTATATATTCCTCCTGTGCCGTTGTGAAACAGCCCGAGCGTTAATAAAGTCTTGTCTTGAGGGGGGGGGGTATTGTTATGATCAATTTCTTATTTGTATCACTGGTTCAGGAATACTAGTAGTTAGTTTATACAGGTGTAAGGGGAAAAAAGCGTATTATTATTTATCAATTTCCAGTTTTGTATCACTGGTTCAGGAATAGTTAGTTTATACATGTGTTGGAAAAAGCGTATTATTATTTATCAATTCCCAGTTTTGTATCACTGGTTCAGGAATAGTTAGTTTATACAGGTGTTGGAAAAAAGCGTATTATTATTTATCAATTCCCAGTTTTGTATCACTGGTTCAGGAATAGTTAGTTTATACAGGTGTTGGAAAAAGCGTATTATTATTTATCTATTCCCAGTTTTGTATCACTGGTTCAGGAATAGTTAGTTTATACAGGTGTTGGAAAAAAGCGTATTATTATTTATCAATTTCCAGTTTTGTATCACTGGTTCAGGAATAGTTAGTTTATACAGGTGTTGGAAAAAAGCGTATTATTATTTATCAATTCCCAGTTTTGTATCACTGGTTCAGGAATAGTTAGTTTATACAGGTGTTGGAAAAAGCGTATTATTATTTATCAATTCCCAGTTTTGTATCACTGGTTCAGGAATAGTTAGTTTATACAGGTGTTGGAAAAAAGCGTATTATTATTTATCAATTTCCAGTTTTGTATCACTGGTTCAGGAATAGTTAGTTTATACAGGTGTTGGAAAAAAGCGTATTATTATTTATCAATTCCCAGTTTTGTATCACTGATTCAGGAATAGTTAGTTTATACAGGTGTTGGAAAAAAGCGTATTATTATTGATCAATTCCAGTTTTGTATCACTGGTTCAGGAATAGTTACTTTATACAGGTGTTGGAAAAAAGCGTATTATTTTTTATCAATTCCAGTTTTGTATCAATGGTATGAGAGGGGCGGGATTTAGCTCAGTCGGTTGAGTGCTCGCTTGAGGTGCTTGCGTGGCAGGATCGAACCACCTCGATGGATCCATTGAATGGATTGTGTTTTGTCTTGTTCCAACCAGTGCACAATAACTGATCAAAGGCCGTGGTATGTGCTTTCCTGTCTGTGGGAAAGTACATATAAAAGATCCCTTGCTGCATTCAGAAAAATGTAGCGGGTTTCCTTTGATGACTACGAGTCAGAAATACCAAATGTTTGACATCCAATAGCCGATGATTAATTAAGCAATGTGATCTAGTGGTGTCGTTACACACAAAAATAACTTTAACACAGGTATGGTAATGGTTAGTTTATATGTCTAAAGAGTCATCGTGGTTTTTGTCAATCAAGTCAGTTACGATTAGAGGTAATGAGTGTGACGTATACAGGACACGTTAATATGCGGGAATAAGGCTAGAGCGCACTCAGTGTTAAAAACTGTCAATGTTCACATTTCAGATGAACGCTAAGTACTGTGAAACGTTTCTTAAATCTGGGCCCGTGCTTATAAAACTTTTAGAATCCAGACTCAGTCTCTAATGACGTCACACGCATACAATTTGTATGGCGTTGTCATGACATTAGTGTCTCAGACTTTATTAGAGTATCGAGTCTAGACGCTAAAGTTGTATAAGCACCAGGTCGGACGCCTCATACCTTTAGCTTGAACATTTACTAGTTAAATGACATTAAACTTAGTGATTAGAACAAACGCTATGAGTAGAAACCCGACACCCCTATCTAAAGCATAGCCGAATCAGATAGTTTGGGATAGGGATCTCGGGTTTCTTCTCTTAGCAATTATATTAGTTACTTACTCGTAAATGATCACGTTAAAGATCCAAGGCGTCAGATTTATTAAACTTTATAGATTTTAGTCATGGTACGTGCTGACCGTTTGATTGTCAAAAGTTGACGGTCTGTTACATAGAGTACACTCTAGCGTTGTCGTCACATCAACAGTTCTGGAGCTAGCGGACACGAGCTGCGGACATGTCGAACTCGCTTACACGTTATTGTTGTACTATCGAGACTGTTTCACACATCTCAAACAGACTGGCTACTGTGTTGCTTTACAATCTCTCATAACTTGCAGTGTCACAGCCAATGGTTTTACTCGTGTCGCTATAGTACACACTATGGTCAATATCGGCGGTAGGATGTGGTAAAAAATTACATTTAAAAAAACATTAAACGGCCATCATCCAACATAAAGGTCTGCTGCCATGTTGTTTTCGATTGTTTTATTTTTGTTCATTTGTTTGCTAGGTGATTGTTTCTTTCTTTCTTTTTTTATTGTTGTTTTTTTTTAGGGTTTTTTGTGGGTTGGTTTTTGTGTGGGGGTGGGGTAGGGGGTTTAGGGGGGTTGTTGTTTTTGTTTGTTTTCGCTTTGTTTCATTTGATGATCTGTTGTACTAAATCATAAAACTAAACCCGAGATCGCAACTTTAATGACCACGTGACGGATATGTCAACACCGTGTGTGAACGCGACCTTCAAAACACTAATAAACAATGTATGAAAACTACTCCAGTGAGTAGGACGAATATTACAACAGGTGAACCTGCAATAAATACTACAATCGTTATCGTCAGATATAATTTATATGAAACGAGCTAACTGTCAGGCGCGAGTGCAGGTGAGAATACTGCATGAGTAGCCGTTAATTACCAAGTTTATTCAACGAATGAGCCGTTTGAAAACGTATCTAACAAGCG